>NC_142603.1:28473276-28773276 GCF_041222555.1 Hakea prostrata
AAGGACACTCCCCAATCCCAAATCATGCCTAATCAATGACAGATCCCAATTCAGTCCACAAAGCATACACAACCGATATCTCATCATATAGAAAGATACATATAAACATGATCAATTGCATATGTAAATGACTAGGATAAGTAATCATACATGATTCAAGTAATGAAGAAATACATGAACGAGGTACTATTGTACTTGAAGTACTTACAGCAGTAGCATCATACTAAGAAAGTATAAGAATGGCAGTGAATCTATGAAATTCCCAAAATATAGAAAACTAAGATTCACACAATCTATATTAATATGGAAACAATGATCCTTACCTTAAATAGTTTCGATGAATATCCAAAGATTAAAGGGAATGATTCCAAACTTAGCAAATAAACCCTAAACAAGCATAGATACAACATTAGGAAAGAAGCCTAGAAGATCAGAGGTCAAATGAATCAAATCGGACGAAGAACGCAGCTATCGTCAGCCTTGGTCGATTGGGTGGTAGCTTGGCCCAGTCGACCAAGCAATCGACCACCTGAACAGTATGCAGCAGAAATCTGATTCTTTATCTGAAACTCATTCTACAAGATCCAAAACACTACGAAACTTGGAGGAAACCACTAAAACAATAATCTAATTCTAAAATAGCATAGATTAGACACTAACAATGATTAAAAAAAAACAATACTTACTAATTTGGAAAACTTTCTAATTCCGTAAAAATCATAGTTTTCGATGAAAACATGCTATGAACTCAAGAGAAAATTAAAGATGATAAGATCTCATTCTAGTAGAACATAACAGTAGATCATTCATGAAATTAACATGCAAAACAGATCTTACATGCTAGAGAAATCAAATCGAAAGAATGATCATGGCTTCATGACGAAATCACAAGGATCATGGTTAAGATCAATATGAAGACCATAGTACCATAAGAATAAATTGAGATTGTAGAAGAAATGATTGCAAGGATGCAGCATCTTCTTCATAATCTCAATACAGAGAATAGATCATAGTAAGTGTAGATCAATATCATACAAAAGAGATTACTAACCTTTGATTGAAGAACAAGAGATGAAGAACTTGAGATCTTGCAAGAGTTCTTCACAAACACCAAGGAGAGGCTTTAAGAGAGGCCTCCCACGTTCTCTAAGGGTTCTAGAAACAAAAGAGGCTAAGAAACACATACTTCTATTATATAGAGCACCAACAGACCTAACAGAGGATCTTTGGTAGATTCTGTCCCTGTTGGTCGATTTGCCCAATCAACCACCTAGTCGACTAAGCAAGACAGCAAGGCCAAAACAGGGAAATGAAGGTCTAAATCAAATCCAAATCCAATGAGCTTCTCCCAACACAACATATGACTTACCTATTATGGAGGAATGCCTTCAAATCATGTCCAACTACACTTTAAGTCCAACAACTAGTCTCATCCTCATCAAGTTGCAGTTTCATTTCCAATTCTGCCAAAGCTTCCAAGTATGGAACACCATCATCAACTTCCATGGGTTCTGGGTCAAACACCATGTCTTCCACTAAGATGGCCCATAGTTGGCTACTTCCCTTACTTCGGGTCTTCGGACCAACAAACAATAGGGTTTCCGAGTCAAGGTTAGGGCTGGGTTTCATAGAAATTAATAGGAAAATTCTAAAATAGTATAAGGAGACTATCTATCATGTTCTAAGCATTTAACAAGGTCAATGGAGTAAAAAGTCCAACGGATCATATAATAGGTTTAATCCAAAATCCATCCACAGATTTCACTGATAGACTAGAGTGATTGGGAATTCACTCAAGAGATAAGACAACAGTAGATCATGGTCAAAGAATAACCTAAGAACAGATCTAGAATGGATTAGAAATCAAATAATTCAAGTAAGAATAAGATCATGAAAATCATGCTAGGTTTAATACCAAAATCACACCGTTGTTTTCATGGAAAGAATAGAGTAAATTGAATCTAAGACTGTGAGGATAGAAGAATAGGTCATTATAGTAGCATAAGACCTTCCTCACAATCACAATAATGGGTAGAAACATAAGAAAGAATAGATATAGAGAGAATGAGAGCGATTGCTAACCTTGTAGAAGAAGATTCGTTGGCAGAAACGCTCATGGATGCTTGGGGATCTTCCTTAGCCTTGAAGAGAGAGCTCTAGGGTTCTTCTCAAGTTCTCCAAAAGCTTAGTGATAGTATGACACAAATTAAACCAAAGTTTGAATATATAGAGCTTCGGAAACCTAATTTTTCAAAAATACTCCAATCTTCTTAGGGAACTTTTTGTAGTTTGGGCAATCAAGCAACCAGGACAATCGACCAAGCTATGGCCCCTTTGAAAACCAGGGTTTTTGGTCTCTGAATGCCTCCCACTCTTCTTGGGTCCTTTTCCAACTTAAGAAAGGGTTTTACCTGACTTTGTAGGACCTTCTAATGGTGTCATCACTGTACTCATAGTCCATCTTCCAAGTCCATCATCATTCAAGTTACATCTTCCTCCAAAGTTAGATAGGGTTTTCCATAATAGGATCTTCATCATCAACCTTCAGTGGTTCTAGGTCAGATCCAATGGGTTCCAATGGAATGGCCCACAGTTGTCTTCTTCCTTGACTTCCAATATTCGGACCTACAACATAGATTTATGGGTTAGGGTTTGTGAGAGATTTCACACTAGAGTGAATGGGAGTAAGAAAGCATTAGATCATGGTCAAAAAATAACCTAGGAATAGATCTAGCATGGATTAGAAATCAATAAGATCACAAGGGAAAACAATCATGATAGTCATGCTAGGCTTTTACCGAAATCACACCATGATATTCATGGAAAGAATATAGTGAATCTCCATTCACTATAAGACTTAGAGAATGAAGGAGTAGGCCATTATAGTAGCATAAGCCCTTCCTCAAGATCTCAACCATGGGCAGATTCAATGGAGAATATAGATCTAGAAGGAATAAGAGTGTTTGCTAACCTTGAAGAAAAAGATTCGTCAAGTGAAAACTCTCACAGATGCTTGGGGATCTTCCTTGGCCTTGGAGAGAGTACTCTAGGGTTCTTCTCATATTCTCCAAAAGCTTAATGACAAAGTGGCTCAAATTAGATCGAAGTTTGAATATATAGGGCTTCAAAAACCTAATTTCCAAAAATTACCAAATCTGTCTTGTGGAGGTTTGGTTGCTTAGGGCGACCAAGGCAGTCAACCAGACAACACCTTTTGGTCAAAAAGTGAATTTTGGTCCCCGAAAGCCAAAAACTCCTCTTGTGTTCTTTTCTAGTTTATGAAAGAGTCTTACCTGGATTTGTAGGACCTTCCAATTATGTCAACACTGTACTCATTGTCCATCTTCCAAAGTCAATCAGGGTTTCCATAATAGGATCTTCATCATCAACATCAATTGGTTCTAGGTCAGACCCAATGGGTTTAAATGAGATGACCCACAACTGTGTTCTACCTTCACCTCGGGTTTTCGGACCTACAACATAGATTTTTAGGTTAGGGTTGCGAGGGATTTCACTATAAATCTATTGGATTTTTATTCTCTTTGATTAGTCTGATCTTCAAAGCATGTTAGATCATATTTTATGATGATTTTAGACCTAATTCTACTACTCTCTTTACTCTAGAGTGAATCTCCATTCATTCTAGTCTATCTGTGAATCTGCGGTTTGATTTCGGCAAAAACTGAATATAGGATTCGTTAGGTTTTCATTATTTTTCCATGATTAATGCTTAAAGCATTCTAGACTTGGTCGCCTGCCTTGGAAGTCCCAGGCAACCAAGCCTAGTGCTTACAACAAATTGCCTAGATTTTGCCCTCTTTTCATCTCCAAACCTTTAGGGTTTGTTTCTTATATTGAATCATTATATTGTTAGAATTCTTTGACCAGTTTGAACTCATCCTTTGATCTATTTTATGAAGGTTTTGAATTGACAACAAGGTGAGTTCACTTACGTATAACCCTAGTTACATTCTTATTTGTAACAGTACTTGACTGCATGTTCTATATTGTTATATGATTTAAACATGATTACTATGCCTTTGTAATTTCAAAATATAGTTAGTAATGATGTTTTGCATATTTGTTAGATATGTGAATGTTTGGATTGAGAATGAATTATGATATGATGATGTGATTGGAATCATATTGTAATGTAAATGCTTAGGTTGTGATTGTGAATTGGGGAATGCCATTTGGGTGTTTCTATCTTGGGACATCATTGGAGGTGGTATGGGACACAATCCTATGATGCCCTTTGGCACTTTTCATGATCACTGGATGTCATACCTTGGATGTCTAGAGGTGTTTGATTAGAAACCCCATCATATCACACCCTATCGGCGTGGGTATTGAGGCTAAGTGACTCGTGGCAGCAATGGGGATTGTGAGCACTCAAGATCGATAGCCAACTTGTGAGTGGACACAATCACATTGTGGGGGGCCATTCATTTGTAGGGTCGCATTCATAATAAGCCTGGGCTCATGGGCGCTCAAGACCGGTAAACAACCCGTGAGAGGACATAAGCACTTCCCATTTATTATATCTGGATGACCAATAGAGTTAAGAGTCTGTAGTTCGAGTTGGTTGGTGCCATAGGATACGATGACTCCAGTGGGAACGGATAATGAACAGATTGTGAGAGGCATGAGGGGAAGTATTTGACCCTAGGTTGATGTGACTCTGTAGATGTCTTGCACTGGGCTAGGTATAACGGTGACACGTGCCAGTACTCATGCCAATGGTGTGGTGAGAAAGTGGTGACCTAAACCCCAGCCATGGTGACAGTCCAAGAGGGATGCCTTAACCCTTTACCCGGTATCCTAAAGAGGTAGCCAATCAGTGAGGGATCAGAGTGGTGATACCTTCCTAGACGAGGCTGGTGTTTCATCTTAATGCGTGTCCGCCATTAGATACTAGCATCCATAGAGTTAATTGCATTCTTGCATATTGTCTCATATCATATTGCAACATGTTACATTCTTGAATTGAATTGTAATTGTTATTTGTATGTAAACTACTCACTGAGTTATTTTAAGCTCACCCTTCAAGAACAATGTTTACTTTAGACTTTGTTGCAGGTATTGATAACATCGAGACCCAGGGATACGAGACCCCGACGAGTGATCCATACGGTGTACAAGGTGGTGGCGATCACGAATATCACGGTGAAGAATGTTTGTGTGTCAATTGCGGGTACTATGATTAGCCCGACTCGGTAGCTGGTCTACCTCGTACTTGATACAAATATTTTAGAGTTTAGACATTACCTTTTTGATAAGGAAACATAATATTTGTAACACTTAGAACAATTTCGGTCTTTCGTGTTGTATACACTAAATTTGACTATTGCTCTGCACTTTGATTATTTGAGATTACTTCCACACACTATTACTCTAATTATTTGACATCACTTCCGCACTCTGATAGTTGTTTTGAGATCCATCTGAGATCCTCACTTTTGATTTTATTCTTTAGTTACATTAATACAATTATTTATGATTGTACTATTGTGTTATGTGGGAGGATGATTATCTGAGAGTTGATCTTTGGGGCTGTGGATCACACCTCCGGGTATTTCTGTTAGGGTACTGGCCTGGGGGATGTCTCTTTACCAGGCAGAGTCCACTAGTGGGTCAGAATATGCGGCACTCTTAGAATGCGAGTGTCACATCCACCCAGCCAATACCTTAACTTTTTTTTTTGCCTGCCAGTACCCTAACTACGATACCCGGATGAGTGATCCAAAGTCCCAAAGATAAGTTCAGGCGATCATATACCCACATAGCACAATAATATAATCAAGAGCAAAGAACAATCACTGTCTACTATTATTTAAGTAAATAATCAAAGTTGTAACTTAGAAAGATTACAAGTAATTATCAGAGTGCGAAATAAAAGATAACAATCAAAGAATCAAAGTATAAAGTATAGCATAAATAAACCCTAGAGTCAAAGCGGAAAGGTAGATCAATCTAATGTACTACAACTTAATAAAATAAAGAAATGAAGAAGTCTAAGAATCAATCTAAGTCTAATTGTACATCTCCTTAAACTCAAATAAAGTATGTTTAAGATCAAAGACTTCAGTATCCAAATACGGGCGCTCCAACTCAAAAATAGGACTAATCCTGGTATGCACCATCGTCACATTGAAAATCTTCACTGTTATTGTCACATCCCCCAGCTAGTACCCTAACTGCGATACCCGGAAGTGTGATCCACAGTCCCATGGTCAAGTTTAGGGCGATCATATATCCCCATTGCACAATAATATAATCAAGAGCAAAGAATAATCATTGTATAATTATATTAAGAAACAATCAAAGAAAGATATCAGAATAAAGCTCAAAGTATATCAGAGTGCGGGATAAAACAATCAATCAAAGAAAGTAACTACAGAGTATAGTAGAAAAGTAACTCCATAGGTCAAAGCGGAAGTTAGCTCAAAATTCTAAGTTATTACAACCGAATGAACTAAGGAAAAGAATAAGACTATGTCTAGTCATACAACTCCGTAAACTCAAATAATGTATGTCTAAACTCAAACACTTTCGTATCCAGATACGGATGCACTAGCTCCAAAATAGGGCTAATCCTGGTACGCTCCATCGTCACCGTTATGTTCGTCATAGCCAAGATCTTGCATGTAATACGAGTCACTCGTTGTAGCCTCGTAGTCCTGGCTCTCACAGTCATAAGTACCTACAACAGAAATCTACTTGTTTGTTTAGGGTTTCTTTGCTGATTTTGGACATACTCTATGATCTCTTTCTTCGGAGTTTACGAATTGAGTTTAAGTTGAGTACATTCACTCAAGATTGACATGATTACGTTACTTATATTGTAGAACTTGTATGCACATGTTAGTCATTGTTTTAGGACTTTTTCTATATTCTTATACTTCTGTAATTCCATAATATGTTTCATTATGTTAACTTGCATACTTGTGTTTCATATTGTGATGTGATTGCCTAGGTTGTGGTTGTGGAATGAGGAATGCCCTTTTGGTATTTCTTTCATTGGACACCAATGTAGGTGGTATGGGATGCATTCCTATGTTGCCCCTTCGCACTTTCCATAACTACTGTATGACATACCTAGGTTTTGTCCAGAAGTGTTTGGCTAGGAAACCCTGTCATATCACACCCTATCGGCAGGAGAAGGGGCAGTGGGGATTTGTGGGCAGTCAAGACCGGTTGCACACCTGTGAGAGGACAAAATCAAATAGTGGGGGCCATTCATTAGTAGGGTCACACATAATAAACTTGAGCTCGTGGGCTCCCAAGAGTACAAGAAGCATAAGGGGACACGAGAGCTTCCCATTTATTATATGTGGATGACTAATAGGATTAAGAGTCTACGTAGCCGAGAAGGAGACAGTGACTCTAGGGGGGAAAGATATTAGAAAGGATCACGAGAGGCAAGGAATTGAAGTATTTGACTCTAAAATAGATGTGACTCAGTAGATGACATGCATTGGGCTAGATATAACCCTTACACATGCCAGTACTCATACCAATGGTGGAGTGAGAGAGTGGTTACCTAAACCCCAGCCATGGAAAGTTCTTGAAGGATGCTAGGACCCAATTACTGTGGAGAGAACCCAAAAGTTGTGCTTAAGAGTCGTGAGGGAGAGCGACTGAGACTTTCTAAAGGAGTATGGTGTTCTATCTTAATGTGTGTCTGCCACTAAAGACTAGCATACATAGAGTTAGAAGCATACTTGCATTACTATCTCATATCATATTGTATTATGTTTGTTTTGAACTGTACGTAAATTGTTAATTGTGATGAAACTGCTTGCTGAGTTCTTTTGAGCTCACCCTTCGGGGACAACGTTTGTTAGATGACCTTACAGGTACGGAAGAGATCTCGAGCTTTTGTGAAGAGGACCCTTCCTTATATGATGCAGCTGCGGACGCAATGGGAGAAGTTGGCGACCAGTGGCAAGACCCGAACATCGTTCTGGACCACTATGACGTCGCCTATTGATAGTAGTAGACATTGTCTTGCTCATCATTGGGAACGTGAGCTGGATGCAGATCCTAAGATGCAAGTTTATAAGCCCAAGGTGATAAAGGCAAAGACAAAGGAGGAAGAAGAGGAAGAACTAATGGAAGATTTAGATTAGTTATAGACTTCTTTACTTCTTTATTTTATTCAGTTGTAGTACATTAGATTCGATCTACCTTCCACAGTGATTTAGAGTTGATTTCTGCAATACTCCAAACTCTGATTTTATTATGGTATCATTTATTCCGCACTCTGATATTCGTTGTGATCTATCTTGAAATCTTTCTTTGATCGTTTCCTTAATAATAGTTATACAATGATTAATCCATGTTTTTTATTATATTATTGGGCTATGTGGGAATACGATCGCCTTGAACTGATATTTGGGGCTGTGGATCACACCTCTGGGTATTCCAGATAGGGTACTGACTAGGGGAAGGTGACAGAGTGGTATCAGAGCCTAAATTCTCAGATAATCACAACCATAGAACACAGTTATGGAGCATCATTGAGTCATAAATCCAAAAGTGACTCAATCTTCTTAGAAGTGAATAATATAAAATATTAGAATATAAACTTGTACTAATGAAGCATAATACATCAAGTGTTGAATAATGCACAATAACCAAGGTTAAACAAATATACAGTATAATGCAATAAAATAAATGCATAATGTACAATACCACAAGTGAAACAAATTGAACTTCATTAATTCTTTAGAAAATTTTGACAAGATGTAAAAGAAATAACTACATCTGTGTCAACGTAAGAAGAAAAATCCTAGCAACAATCGATCTAGGAGATCGTCTCTATGATCCTGAGTTGTACTGATCCCTAAAAGCATGCATCTCATACTCTACCCCTGATAATCTGCCATCTATCATGTGCATATGAGCCTCCATCCTCTCGAGTGTAGAAGCCATCGCGGACATAAGAGAAACCATACCCGATGTGAAATCCCTCACAAACCTTAATCTAAAGACTCGAAGTCAAGGTAGAAGATAGTTGTGGGCCATCCCTTTGGAACCTATGGGATATAAACCTAGAAACAATGGAGGTTGATCATGAAGATCCTAGTGTGGAAACCCTGACTGACTTTGGAAGGAGATGTAAATTGAATGATGATGGACTTGGTAGATGGACCATGAGTGTAGTTTTGACACCTTTGGAAGGTCCAATAAAGTCAGGTAGACCCTTTCTTAAGTTGGTGAAGGACCCAAGTTTAGCTTAAGGCTTTTGGAGACCAAAAGCTTGTTCTGGACCATCTGGCATTGCTTGGTCGACTGCCTTGGTCTCCCCAAGCGACCATGCCTTCCATCAAGACAGATTTGGGTATTTTGGAAACTTAGGTTTTTCGAGCCCTATATAAACAAACTTCGATCTAATTCGTACCACTTCGCCTCTATACTATTGGAGAACGTGAGAAGAACCCAAGAGCTCTCTCTTCAAGGCCAAGAAGATCCCCAAGCATCCGTGAGAGATTCCTCCGTCAAATCTTCTTCTACAAGGTTAGTAATTGATCTCTTTCTCTCTTGATATATTCTCTCTACTGTTCCAACCAATTGTTGTGATTGTGAGGAAAGTCTTATACAACTATAGTGACCTAATCTCTGATCCTCATAGTCTTAGAGTGAATCCCCATCCACTCTATTCTTTTCGTGGACAACACAGTATGATTTTGGTGTTTAACCTAGCATGACATTCATGACCTTATTCTTACATGAGTTGTTTAACTTCTAATCTATGCTAGATCTATTCCTAGGTTGTTTTCTAATCATGATCTATTGATTTCTTATCTCTAAAGTGAATCCCCACTCACTCTAGTCTATTCGTGAGAATCTGCGGATTAGGCCTACTATGTGAATTGTTAGATCTTCTTTCCAATGACCATGTTTGATGCTTAGATCATGATAGATAGTCTCCATATATTATTTTAGAATTTTCCTTTTAATTTTGGAGTGCTTGGAACCCAAACGAGGAGTTTCCAATCAAAACTAGAGTTTACTATTCGTACACAGCAGGCTTGGTTGCTTGCCTTGGTAGCTTGGGGCGACCAAGCCAAGCGACCAAAGGGGTGTCTGTGGCAGCAACTTTCCCTGTTTTGTCTCCGTTTCATCTCCGATCATTAGGGTTTGTTCCTTATGTTCAATACTTGTTTTGTTTAGGCTTTCTTTGGTGATTTTGGACTTACCCTCTGATCTCTTTCTTTGGAGTTTACGAATCGAATATAAGGTGAGTACATTCACTTACAATTTACATAATTACACTTAATGTTTTGATGGAACCTATATGAATGATGTAACTACTGCGTAGGAAGTGTACCCAAAAAAAAAAAAAAAAACTGTTGTGTAGGACTTTATCATCATTGTTATAATTGTATAATTACAGTATGTTGTTCATGATGTGATTTACATATTTATTATGAATGTGAATGATGGGATTGTGGATGGACTTTGGTATGATGATTGTGGAATCATATTGTGATGTGATTTCCTAGGTTGTGGTTGTGGAATGAGGAATGCCCTTTTGGCTTTTTTGTCATTGGACACCAGTGGAGGTGGTATGAGACGCATTCCTATGGTGCCGCTTGGCGCTTTCCATAACTACTCAATGACATACCTATGTTTTGTCTAGAAGCGTTTAGCTAGGAAACCCTGTCATATCTGACCCTATAGAAACGAGTATTGAGGCTGAGTGACCCATGGCAGCAATGTGGGTGCTCAAGACCGGTAGCCAACCCGTGAGAGGACACAATCATATTGTGGGGGCCATTCATTGGCAATGTCACACATAATAAACATGCAATTGTGGGCATCCAAGAGTGCGAGAAGCATGAGGGAACATGAGAGCTTCCCATTTATTATATGTGGATGACCAATAAGGTTAAGAGTCTACGTAGCTGAGAGGGAGATGGTGACTCTAGGGGGAATACCAGGAAGGATCGTGAGAGGCGAGGAATGGAAGTATTCGACTCTAAAGTAGATATGACTCAGTAGATGACTTGCATTGGGCTAGGTTTAATCCTAACATGTGCCAATATTCATACCAATGGTGGAGTGAGAGAGTTTTGACCTATACCCCTATGATGAAAAGTCTTAGAGGATGCCCTGACCCAACTATCATGGAAAACCCAATAGATAGAGATTGTTGAGGGAGAGTGACTAAGATTGCGTAGAGGAGTATGGTGCTATATCTTAATGCATGTATGCCACTAGAGACTAGCATGTATTTGCATCCTTGTCTCATATCATTGCATCATGCTTGTTCTGAACTACTTGTAGATGTTTATTGTGATTGAACTACTTGTTGAGTTCTTTTGAGCTCACCCTTCGGGGATGTTTATAGATGATTCTGCAAGTTCGGAAAGATCTCGTGCACCAGTGTAGAGGACCCTTCCTTATGTGATACAGTTGTGGATTTAGTAGGAGAAACATGGTGACTAGTGGTACAACCCGTACACCGGTCTAGACCACTTTGATAGCTCCTATTGATAGCAATATACACCATCTTATTTGTCATTGGGAATGTGAGTTAGATGTTAATCCAAAGATACAAGCGCATAAGCCCAAGGTGAATAAGACGAAGGTCAAAGAATAAGAAGACAAAGAACCAATGGAAGAATTAGAATAGCCTTAATCTTTTCTTTAGTTTATTCAATTGTAGTACATTAGTTCAATCTACCTTCCGCATTGATTTTAGAGTTTTTTTTCCACTATACTCTATACTCTGATTTTGTTTTATTCCACACTCTGATATTCTTTTGTGATCCTTCTGTGATCCAGTCCTTGAATGTTTCTTAAATTACATTAATACAATGATTTGTTCTTGCTCTTTATTATATTATTGTGCTATGTGGGTATATGATTGCCCTGAACTTGATCTTCATGCTATGGATCACACCTCCGAGTATTCCAGATATGGTATTGGCTGGGAAGATGTGACACCCGGTGCCTTAGAAGTCAGATGCAAAGTACCTCTTACCTCAAACTATCGAGGCGGTATAGTATCCTCCTCATCTGCATGATCCCCCTCATGCACCCGATCCTCATCTAAAGCTGGGATTGTTGCATGTGCCACCTCATCACCACCCTCATCCTTGGATCCCTCATATCCCTGAAGATGCATCTTCCCGATCAGTCGAGAATGTGAAATCCCCTGAATTTCTACCCCTTTAACTCATGGTTTCAAGACCGATAACCCGGGCCTCGAGTGGGCGACAACTGTGAGCCATTCAAGTTGAGCTCAAAGAATTGGAAATGGAACCAATGTTTGTGGATGACCCTTGGGATGACTCAACAACTCTCCTAGAGTTTAAGTTAAGAGAGAAGATTAATCACATTGATGTAAAAAGGGTAATTTTGGAACGTCCATAGATCGGCGATGGAGAATCCGATTGACGCAAATAAGGTATCAAATTGAAGATCGTCGAAAAACATTTACAACAAGTCGAAAAGTCACCGGAATCAGAGTTTGGATGCGGGTCCAAACATGGACCGGTCGGTCCCCCCACCCCATTTTCTGTTTCGAGGCAAAAACGGAATTATAGGTTTTTAAGCCCTATTTTAAGTTATAACTCACTTGTAACCGCATTTCTTTATGCTAGAACGAGGTTGACGATGCGGGAAGAGGAGAAACCAAGGAGAAGACCAGTTCCCATCCTTTCGAAGGTGTTTTGTGATTCGAATCTTCGTGAAAACATTAGGAAAGGTGAGGTTTCTTTAATCCTTCTCTTAGACATAGTTATGTGGAAAACTCTCTTTTCCTTATTCATGGAATTGTGGTTGTGGGAGCATTTTAGGATTTTTGTTACCCTTATTCTCTTGTTTTTGTATTTCCTTTCTAGTATAAGAGTAATGGTTTGTCCCCTTGCAAAAGATTTTGCATTTTGACTCTCTGAATCACCCACGGGTGATTTAAGAGAGCCAATTTGGGGCTTTTTGATCTATATTAAATTGGATCAAATTGAAGGTACCCGTAGGATCCTTTTGCTGCCGATTAGAATTTTCCAAGGTTTCCTTTCGATTAAACTTCAGACCACTGGCGAATTTGAGACCATTCACTAATGAGGTTGAGAATACCTTTTTTAAACTAGTGTTCAGGATTCTGTTTTCGTGGGAAGATTTTGGGATATCCTTTGAAACCCAAATAGACTCTAATTTGTGATTATTAATTCTCTTGCATGAATAGGTTTATACATCTTTAGTCACCAACTTGTGGTTGGAACTTTGGAGAAAGAATCAAAGTAAAAAGTGAGGAATATATTTAACCTTATATTACATGTATAATGATGTTAGTTAATTTTCATTATTGATATCTTGAATTGCTTTATTATTATCTTGTGGTTATTTGTGTGATTATTGAAAGGTAAGAAAATATGTTTGCTTCTAATTTTCAATATTCTTTGAATGGTGATATGAAAATGTATGAGATGGATGAGATTGGATGGATTGAGTTTTTCTTTTATCTTAAATTATTGATAAGAAAATATATGGATGATGTTGAATTAAATTACTATTTTATGTTGCTTACTAGGGTTGTGGGTTCACCCATTGCCCTAGTGACCTTATATGATTACTTAGGTTGTGATTGGGGATTGGGGAATGGGGAATGCCCTTTTGGCATTTCTGTCATTGGACACCAATGGATGTGATATGAGATGCATTCCTTCCTTAATTACTGATTGACATAACTAGGACATGTTTAAAAATGTTTGGTTAGGTGACCTCATGAGTACTACTACCCTTTCGGCATAGGTATTGAATCTGAGTAACTCGTGATGTTAGTGGCTGGGTCCTGTGTGCGAAACAGGCCCACTATCATCATAGAGTGGTAGGATTGCATATAATAGATAAGGGCTCTTGGGCGCTCAAGACCGATGACCAACCCATGAGAGGACATGGAGAGCATCATGTCCATTATATGTGGATGACCGCTAGGTTAAGGAATGGGACCCAACAAATGCCTCCCATTGAGGATTCCATTCATGTGGAAAAAGATACTGAACCGAGTTGGTTGGTGCCATAGGGGAAGTATCCGGACCATATGTAGTACGAGACCGTATGACTTTGCATTGGGCCTAGGATTATTCTTGACACATGTCAGATCTTATACCAATGGTGATGTAAGAGAATGGTGACCTAATCCCCAACCATGTCTTAGCAAAACTTTACCCAACAATTGCGGAGAACCCAATAGACGGGCTTGAGTGCCGTGAGGGAAGAGTGACTGAAACCGCCCAAAGAAGACTGTTGTATGACTTAATGCATGTCTACGATAGAGACTTCATGATAGAATTATGAACATAATATCATATCATTGACATTAATTACATCATCGATATTCGTGTTATATGTGTGGTGTGGAATCTTGTTAATGAATGCATGATATGATATTGAGTTGACCTCACAGAACTCATTCCTTTTTATATTAGATTATACTGCAGGCTATGACAACTTCTTTAGGATTCGTTGCTGACCCATCTTCTTGAAGGACTGACTGAAGAAGTGGACGCGCATGAAGCTTCGTGCCAGTGTTAAGACTTTTATTATGGAGTTAGATTCCATTAGAGAATTAGTCTAGTTTATTTTCCACTACGAAGAAAACTACCCTCCTTTCTTATCAAAACTCTAATGTTATACCTTTTGATTTGAAGTAATGGATGATTGTAATCATTATTTAAGATTTGATAGCTTTATATGAGAAACTTGATTTATAATTGTCCGTTTGATTTTACTATATCACATGTTGTATGGAATTGTCATTGAACCTAGGTCTTGCGGTGTATCACCCCCACGGGTATTTAGGTACGACCAGATCCAGCTGGGTGGGGTAACACAGAGACCCAATGACCTCTCCTAAATCCTGATGAAGCTCCTCATTATTGTCTAGTCTAACATCAAAGTGACAGAAGACGAGTGTGAGAAGTCGACCGAAGGCGAGTTTCCTGACCCCAAGATACTCAACTCGATCAATCATGACGTTTTGGATAATGTATGACAAGTCGTCACAAGCGCCTTCATCACTGTGACCCTCCAAAGTGTGGAACAGATCTCGTGATGCTAACGAAAGTAGAACCTCTGTGATGTCAATGCCTACCGAGATCCATAACAAGAACTTGGATCTTGGGTACGTTGAGAATATGAGCTAGCACTCGTGTAGAGAACCCAAGGTGTTAGATTTTAGTGTTGGAGCATGGCATTGAGTGGAATGCATGGAATGTGTTGAATAATGTTCCTAGACATGTTTCTAACCTAGATAACCACCTATTTCTTGGATTTGAAAAAAAACCACATAGTGGTTGAACCATATGAGAGTTTGATCATAACTCACCTTGGGTTGATGATCAAAGTGTTGAAGCCCTTTGAAGCCCTAGAACCCTTAGGGAAGCCTAGAAAACTATTTCAAATAGCCCTAAATCGTGAGTGTGAAGATTAGAAATGAGAGGAATGAACATAAGTGGGCCCTTTTATTCAATTTTCACGCGTAGGGACCTTTGGTCGCTTGCGTTGGTCGCCCCAAGTGACCAACAGAGTCAAAATGTTGGATTTTTTCCAGCTGCATGGAAATTTTGATTTTGATGCATATCATTGGATTTTTAGTGGCCTATATTACTAAGATAAGTATGATATGCATGCTTGGAGTGTGGGAATGAGTTCTGACAAAAAAATTCAACTGGTTGCCTTGATGTTGAAATGACAGGATGGTTAACATAAGGAACCACAATGACTAGTCAAAATGTGAGGGGGAGTGAACCCAATGGTGTAGTACCTCCTAGTGGTGCTGGTGACCAAGTACCTTTGAATGGTCAGACTGTTGGAAATTTGCCTGGTGCCCCCGAGTTGTTAATCTGTAGGATGTTGCGAATATTATGGGAAACATCATGCAACAGCAAAGCACCCAATTCAACCAAATAATGACTGGGTTTATGGCTATGCACAACAAGACATGTGCTGCCCAGGCAAACCCTAATACTGGAGGTGTGCCTTTTGTTGGAAGGAATGTGGGCTTACCTCATTCCAAGCTGATGGAAAGTTTTCTAAAACTTCATGTGCCAAACTTTACTAGTGTGATGAAGGATACTCTCTTCCCTAATATGTGGCTGAGGGAATTAGAGAATGCCTTCAGGAACTTACAATGCTCTAAAAGAGATCTTGTTCGCCGAGTAGAAGCTTCAGAATGAAGCAAATGCATGGTGGAATGTCACTTGCCCTATCCTAGAAGCTTTGCATGTGAATGGTATTACTTGGGAGATATTCAAATATGTATTTTGTAAGAATGATTTCCCTAAGGCAGTGAAGGATGCAAAAGAGTCAGAGTTCATGGCTCTTGTGCAAGGACCTCTTTCTGTGTTGGAGTATTAGTAGAAGTTCAAGGACCTATTTTTCTTTGTTCCTGAGTCAGTGAAAATAGATTGTGAGAAAGCAAAGAAGTTCTACCCTCAATTAAGACATATCTAACCATCTTACCTATTGATAGTTATGCACAGATTGTATAGAATTCGAAGAAGTTGAAGAGTCTGAGAAGGAGAATTACCATCTCCAGAGATCCATGTAGGGTAGGAATTATGGTTATGTGGAAAGAACTGACAGAAAGTTCACTAGACCTACACCTTACCCTACCTTGACATTTCAACCTAGATATGTGGGGCAATCTTTTGGAAATACTCAGATTAGACAATATGGTCAGAATAGCGATATTCGACCAGCGGGAAATGCTCAACCCCCCAAGACAGTATATGCAAACCCCAAGCTAGTGATTCAAAGTGTCACATCCACCCAACCAATACCCTATCTGGCATACCCAAGTGCGTGATCCACAGCCCCAAAGATCAGTATCAAGGAAATCAACCTCCCACGTTTACAATAATATAATCAAGAACAAGACAAAATCAATGTTTATCTATTATAAAAGGAATAATCAAGATAAGATTCAAAGAGAATATACAATATAATCAGAGTGCGGAAAATGATTCCAATAGAATAAGTCAAATGTAGAGTGTAGCGGAAAATCACTCCACAATAGCAGCAGAAATGTAGATCAAAACTAAAGAAGAATACAACCGATTCCCAAAATGGAAAGAAGTAAACTAAAACTAAACTAATGTTTCTTCAAACTTAAAAAGAATAATTCTAAAAGTAAAGGTCTCTATATCCAAGTATCACTATATGAGCACATGAGTACGACTAATCTGATACGCTCCTTCATCACCTTGGTAGTTTTCACAGTCATAGTCACAATAGCCAACACCTTGGGTGTAGTATGAGTCATCTGGGGCAATCTAATATGTTGATCTATCATAGTCATCAACACCTATAGATAAATCTAACAAAGTTGTTGAAAAAATGAGTGAGTTCAAAAGAATTCAGCAAGGCAGTTCATTCTACAATAACACAATATAGCATGATAGCAAAACATAAAGGATGCAATATGATACGAAATAAAAAAACATGCAAGTCTATTCTAACTCTATGTATGCTGATCTCTATTGACAAACATGCTTTAAGTCATAGCACCATACTCCTCCGGGTAGGTCTCAAATCACTCTCCCTCAACCATCTCGGTATCTTGGGTTCTCCGGTGGTAGTTGGGTCCTACATCCCTCTCGGACATTCTGTGGCTGGGGTTTAGGTCACCGCTCTCTCACATCACTGTTGGTTTGAGTATTGGCGCATGTCAAGGCTAAACTTAGCCCAATGCAAGTCTTCCACTTAGTTATATCAAGTCAGAGTTAGATACTTCCATTCCTCGCCTCTCGCAATCCTTTTCGGTATCCTTCTCACTAGAGTCAACGTATCCTATGGCGACAACCAACTCAGACTACAAACTCATCAACCCTATTGGTCATCCACAAATGGTAAATGGGAAGCTCTCATGTCCTCTCACGGGTTGGTTACTAGTCTTAAGAGCCCATGAGCCCAAGTCTACTACTACAACCCTACCAATGAATGGCCCTCACAATGTGTTTCATGTTCTCTCATAGGTTGGTTACAGGTCTTGAGCGCCCACAAATCCCCATTGCTGCCATGGGTTACTCGGTCTCAATACCCTTTCGAATCAGGTCTAATATAACAAGGTAATCCTAGCCAAACACTACTAGACAAGCCTAGTTATGTCAACCAATAATCAGGAAAGAGTCAAGGGGCACCATAGGAAATGTCCCATACCACTTCCACTGATGTCCAGAGACAAAAATGTCAAAAGGTCATTCCCCCATTCCCCAATTATACTTAAGCAATCACATTCCAAATAAGTCATTCATAAGCACAACTGACGAATCAATACATAAGGAAATAACCATTCATACATGATCAAAATAGTAATTGAATTACATGAGCAAGTCCTACTGTCGTTACAGTAATTTCACCAGCAATATAATTATAAGAAAACTATAAAAACAATAGTGTGATCATGAAATCCAAATCAAATACAAGTAACATGCATTTTAGGTTATTCGGGTACAACCGTCCTTACCTTAATTAACTTCGAAGAATTTTGGAGAAAAGAATGTGGACAGGTCCAAAGTTAGTAAATAAACCCTAACCAAACATAGTTTAAGCATTAGGAACAAACCCTCGAAGATCGAAAATGAAACGAATCAAAACAAACCAACAATTCAGTTACTGACACTATGGGCAGGTCAGCTGGATCACTCAAGGTGATCAACCCCAGTGTACTGTTCAGACAGAAACTCCAAATTTTGTTCCGAAACTCAACTTTTGGGATTCGAAACACTCTGAAATTTTAAAGGAAACTCTATAATAGTAGTTTAAGATTATCTAGCATAGATTAGGCATCAACAATGATCAAAAGAGTAGAATTCTAAATTAATAAAAAACTAGGATTTTAGCAAAACCAAACCATGAATTCTATAGAAAGGCTAGAGAAAATGAGAATTCACTCTAGAAGAATAATAACAGTAGATCATAGTTAGAAGCTAACATAGGAATGAATCTAGCATACTCTAGAAATAAAAAAACAATAGAATGATCACACATTCATGAAGATCACACAAGATCTCATTCTAAAATCAATTTGTGTAGATCATAGAAGCATCGGAGTGAATGGAGATTCACTCACAACTACAGAGATTGAGGAAGAGATCTTTGCAATGATACAAAACCATTTTCATGAACACAAAGATAAGAAGAAATCAATTGAAATAGTATGAGTGATCACTAACCTAAATGAAGAAGATTAGCTGAAAAACTTGAGGATTCGCAAAGGATCTCCCAAAACTTCAAAGTGAATGCTTGAGAGAGGCTTCCCACATTCACTGGAGGCTTTAGAACAAAGTGGGGTTGAATACCATGAAGTTATATTCAATAGAGCATCAAAAACCTAAAAAATCCGTATTTGACACATAAGCCCCTGCCTGTGGGTCGCTTAGCCTGATCGACGCAAGCAATCGACCTAGGCTGACAGCAAGCCCAAACTCAACGATTTCAAGCTCCAAACCTCAAAATTTTCAATGGGCTTCTCCCAACTCAACAAGTGACTTACCTAGCATTGAGGGACCTTCAAAAACATGTCCAACTAGGCCTCAAGTCAATCTACCAAGCTTTTCATCTTCGAGGTGCAGTTTCTTCTCCAACTCATTCAAGGTTTCCAAGTATGGAACTCCATCATAAATCTCCATGGGTTCTAGGTCAAACACCATGTCTTCCATTGAGATGGCCCACAATTGCCTTCTACCATGACTTCGGGTCACAAACAAAAGGGTTTCCGGGTTAAGGTTTGGGCTGGATTTCACATTCTCCCCCCCCCTAAAAAGAAATTTTTCTCTCCGAAATTGAAAGCATACCTAGGCTTCCTTCAAAATTTCCTTCTTAATCTCATCAACATCAGGCACACAAAGTCTTCCTTTAAACAACAAGGCACTATCCAAGGATATATCAAAATCAAGATCTAACTCAGTAGAAATTTTCTCAATTTTCTACTTCAATTCCTTATCAGAGGCTTGTAGAGCAACAATTTTATCTCCCAACGTGGATCTTGCTGTCATGGCAGAACGAACAAAATCAGATCCTTGTAGAACAATTTCCAAACCAAGTTCCAAAATCAAAAACAGCAATGGTTTACTCAAAACATTAAAATCCAACTCTTTTCTTTTACTTTTCCTGGAAATAGCACAGCAACCACATTCGCTTTACCAGGGTGATATTGAATATCACATTCATAATTAGATACTAATTCCAACCATCTTCTTTGTCTCATATTTAACTCCTTTTGGGTAAAGAAGTACTTCAGACTTTTATGATCGTTGAAAATAGCAATCTTCTCTCCATACAGATAATGTCTCCAAATCTTTAAGGCAAAACAAAAGCGGCAAGCTCTAAATCATGAGTGGGATAATTTCACTCATACTCCTTCAATTGCGTAGAGGCACAAGCTTCCACTTTCCCATGTTGCATCAAGACGCAACCCAAACCAATCTTTGATGCATCGGTATAGAGTGTCAAACCACAAGAGTCATCAGGTATAGTCAAAACCGGGGCACTCGTCAGTGTATCCTTCAAGTCTTGAAAGTTCTTCTCACAAGCGTCAGTCCAAATAAACTTCTCTTCTTTTCTAGTTAGCTTAGTCATAGGAGTAGCCAACCTAGAAAAGTTCTCAATAAATCTCCTGTAGTATCTAGCCATTCCCAGAAACATTCTTATTTCTATCAAGGTCTTCGGTCTATCCCAGTTAGCAACTGCTTTAATTTACTCGAGATCAACACGAATACCTTCTACTGAAACCACATGGCCTAGGAATACTACTCTTGAGAGCCAAAAGTCATACTTGCTAAACTTAGCATAAAGCTTCTTTTCTCTCAATCTTTGCAAGGTGAATCTAATATATCTCACATGCTCTTCTTCATTCTTTGAGTAAATCAAGATGTCTTCAATGAACACGATCACAAACTTATCAAGCACATCATGAAAAACTCGATTCATAAGATCCATGAAAAAGCAAGAGCATTAGTCAAACCAAAGGGCATGATTCTAAACTCATAATGACCATATCTCGTTCTGAATGCTATCTTGAAAATGTCACTAAATTTCACCTTAAGTTGGTGATATCCAAATCTTAAGTCAAACTTTGAGAACACGACTGCACCTTTCAATTGATCGAACAGATCATCAATCCTGGGCAGCGGATATCTGTTCTTTATGGTCAACTTATTCAACTCCCAGTAATCAATGCATAGACGCATGCTACCGTCTTTCTTCTTCACAAACAGGACCGAAGCTCCCCAAGGTAATACACTTGGCTATATAAAACCTCTGTCTAATAGCTCATTCAGCTGGTTATGTACTTCTTTCAGTTCGGTAGGTGCCATTCTATATGGGGCTTTAGATATCGGAGTAGCTCCTGGAATTAACTCAATCGAAAACTCCAAAGCTCTATCAGGAGCAATCCTGACAAATCTTCCGGAAAGACTTCCTTGAAGTCACAAACTACCTTGACTTCCTTGAGCTTCTTCTCTTCCTTGACCTTGCTTCCAAATGAAGCACTTTCCACTAATGCACAGACTTGCATCAATGTGGTCAAAGTCTTCTTACTAACTCTTCCTTGGTCACCTTGAAATTCAAAGGTTGAATTTCCACCAATCTGGAATTGGATTCTTCTTGAAGAATAAATAATCACAGCTTTATGGGCTGTCAATTAGTCTATTCCTAGAATAACATCAAAATCTTTCATGTCAAGGAGCACTAAATTGGCTTCTAGATTCTTTCCACAAACAAAGGACAAGACATTCTTCTAACACTTTATCTAGTTTCACAATAGATCCTGCAGGAGTACTAATCATCAAATAACTAGATAAGTTCTTGGGTGTTAAGTCAGTCTTTCTAACAAATGCATATGAGATTAATGAATGAGATGCACCTGTATCAAATAACACAAATGCAGGTATAGAAGCGACTAGCTATGTACCTGTCACAACTTTCATGGTTCCCATCTTGTTCAGTACCAGATATACTAAACACTCTTCCTGACAGAGGGGCTAGAACACTCTTTGCTACAGGGGCAGACGGCTAATTTGTCTTTTGGGGGAAAATATGAGCAAAGTGTCTGGTCTGCTAACGGAAAAAGCAAACGAAATCCTTCAGCACAATTGGAGGCACTGCCATCGGAGGCTTCTGATTCACTGGTCTAGGATTTGCATACACTAGCCCAGCAGTTGGAACATTTACTGCTTGTCTATTCCCACTGAACTAGCTTTTTTGTCTAGCCTGTGCACTTCCTGAACTCTATCCTACACTCCTAGGTTCAAAAGTAGGAGTAGGGTAGAGTGTAGGTCTAGTGAATCTGTCAGATCGATCAACCAAATTAGGGTTTCTATTCTGCCACAGTCTCTGCACATGAACACTTGCTTAGCTTCTTCCAACTTCTTAGAGTTCTAAACTGTGCAATCCAACCCTAACCCTAACCCGGAAACCCTTTTGTTTGTAGGTCCAAAGACCCGAAGTGAAGGTAGAAAACAACTATGGGCCTCTCAATGGAAGACATGGTGTTTGACCCAAAACCCATGGAGATTGATGATGGAGTTCCATCATTGGAAACCTTGTCAGAATAGGAGAAGAAACTGCACCTTGATGAAGGAAGAGCTTCGTTGATGAACTTGAAGCCTAGTTGGACATGGTTTGAAGCTATCCCTCAATGCTAGGTGAGTTGTTTGATAAGTTGGGAGAAGCCCCATTGAAAATTTTAAGGTTTGGAGCTTCAATTCCCTGACTTGGGCTTGCTGACAACCTGGGTTGACTACTTGGGTCGACTGAGCCAATCGACTTAGCCAATCGACCCACAGTCACAGGGACTATTTTGTAAAACCTCTAATTTTAGGGTTTTTGATACTCTACTTAATAGGACTACGTGGTTTTCAGCCACACTTGTTTCTAAAACCTTTGGAGAACGTGGGAAGCCTCTCTCTCTCAAGCCCTCTCTTTGGTGTTGTGGAAGATCCATTGCTAATTCTCAAGTTCTTCGGTGATTATTCCTCATTAAAGTTAGTAATCTCTCTTAATCTTCTATTGATTTACTGTTATATTGATTTCTTCTCATCGCTATGATTATGAAGATGGTTTTTCATCCTTGCAAACACCTCTTCTTCAATATCTGTAGTTGTGAGTGAATCTCCATTCACTCCAATGCTCCTATGATTTGCACAACTGAATTCTATGAAGAGATCTTGTGAAATCTTCATGAAGGTGTGATAATTAAATAGTTTTATTTTATTTATTTCAAAGCATGTTAGATTCATTCTTATATTAGTTTCTATCATTGACCTACTGTTGTTTTTCTTCTAGAGTGAATTCTCATTCTCTCTAGCCTCTCCGTTGAATCCATGGACTGTTTTCTCTGAAAACCCTATTTTTGATCAATTTAGAATTCCATCCTTTTTATCATAGTTGATGTCTAACCTATGCTAGTTAATCTTAGATTACTGTTCTAGAAGTTCCTTTGAATTTTTGGAGTGTTTTGAATCTGGGGAGATGAGCTTCGGATCAAAATTCAGAATTTTGCTTCGCACTGTTCATTGGGTCAACTGAACACCAATCAGCCCAAGCTGACAGTAATGGATTTCTTCGTCTGTGTGGATCCGTTTGACTTCAAATCTTCTAGGGTTTATTCCTAATGTTTGAATGATACTTGTCTAGGGTCATTTGCTAACCTTGGACCTATCCTCTTTGTTTCTCCGGAATTATTTGAAGTTATTTAAGGCAAGGATGGTTGATTCTCTAATAATCTAAAATGCATGATCTTTGTGGTTTATGATTCGGATTTGCATGATCATGCTACTGTTGTCTTAGTTTTCTTATAGTTATATTATTGCTCTAATCTCTTCAATTACAGTAGGTCTTGTTCATGTGATTCTTTTATTGAATTGATCATGTATGAATGATTATCTTTCGATGTATTGAAATATCAGTTGTGCATGTGACTGACTAATTTTGGGAATGTGATACGCTTAAGTATAATTTGGGAATGGGGAATGTCCTTTTGACTTTTCTGTCTTTGGACATCAATGGAAGTGGTATGGAACATTTCCTATGGTGCCCCTTGACTCTTTCTCAAATTATTGGTTGACATACCTAGGCTTGTCTAGCAGTGTTTGGCTAGGATGTCCCTGTTTTATTAAACCCAATTCGGAAGGGTATTGAGACCTAGTAACCCGTGGTAGCATTGGGGGTTTGACGCTCAAGACTGATAACCAACCTGTGAGAGGATATGAATCACATTATGGGGGCCATTCGTTGGTAGGGTTGCAGTAGTTGATTTGGGCTCATGGGCGTTCATGACCGGTAACCAACCCGTGAGAGGACATGAGAGCTTCCCGTTTACGATTTGTGAATGACCAATAGGGTTGATGAGTCCGTAGTCCGAATAGTTGTAGCCATAGATACTCTAACTCTAGTGAGAAGGATACCGGAAAGGATAGTGAGAGGCAAGGAATGGAAGTATCTAACTCTAAGTTGATATAACTAAGTAGAAGACTTGCATTGGGCTAAGTTTAACCTTGACATGCACTAATACTTAGACCAATGGTGATGTGAGAGAGCGGTGACCTAAACCCTAGACATGGAATGTCTGAGAGGGATGCAGAACCCAATTACCACCGGAGAACCCAAGATACCGAGATGGTTGAGGGAGCGTGATTTGAGACCTACCTAGAGGAGTATGGTGCTATGACTTAAAGCATGTCTGCCAATAGAGATCGGCATACATAGAGTTAGAATCATACATGCATTGTCTGTTTCATATCATCTTGCATCCTTATGTCTTGCTATCATGTCTTATTATGCTATTATGGAATGAACTGCCTTGTTTAGTTCTTTGGAACTCACTCCTTTTTGCAACGTCTTTGTGAGACTTATCTGCAGGTACTGATGACTATGAAGGCCAGCATTATGAAGCCCAACCGGATGACTCATACTACGTCCAAGGTGTTGGCTACGGTGACTATGACGGTGAAGAATTCCATGGTGACGGAGTATCGTACCAGGAATAGTTGCACCCATGTGCTAGTTCAACATTATCTAGATATTGAGACTTTTACTTTTGGAAGTGTTCTCTATAGGCTTGAAGAGACACTAATTTAGTTTTGATTACTTCTTTTTTATTCCTTTTATTTTGGGAATCAGTTGTAATCTTTCCTTTGTTGTTTCGAGCAACATTTCCGCTGTGACTGTAGAGTGATTTTCCACTACACTCTACATTTGATTATTATATAAGCATCATTCTTTTTTCGCACTCTGATTATATATGTATTCTTTGAATCTTATCTTGATCTCTCAGTTAATATAGTATTATTGATTTAGTCGTGTTTTGATTATATTATCGTAAATGTAGGAGGTTGATTTCCTCGATATTGATCTTTGAGGCTGTGGATCACACACTCGGGTATGCCAGATAGGGCACCGGCTGGGTGGATGTGACAAAGTGGTATCAGAGCTCATAGTTCAAGGATAATCCTAAACAGGAAACAATAATGGAACATCTTGAGTCAAGTCTAGAAATGACTCAAGTTTCTCTTAAAAGTGAATAATAGAGAAGTTGGAATAGAAACATAAATAATGAAGCATAATATGTTTGTTGAATAATACAAACATAACTTAATGCAATAAAAGAAAAGGCATAATACACAATAAGGAAGTGAAACAAAATGAACTTCATTAATTATAGGAAACTTTTACAAGTGTTACATTTGATAAAGCATAAAAGGAAATCCTAGTACAATCTATCTAAGAGACTGTCTCTGCTCTCTAAGTACTCTAACATCCTCCATGATCTGTGTCAGTTGAGTCTCCATCCTCTCCTGTTTGATCTCTATCCTCTCCAGGATGGAAGTTATAGCTAACATCTGAGCATACAAGTCTGGTGTCTCAGGAGCTGTATGTGATAGACCTCCGATCTCGAAGTGTGATGATGCGGGAATCTCATGATGACTTGGATCAGCCTCGCACATCTCTCCATCCTCTCCTGCCTAGTCATCACTATCTGGACCAGCATCCTCCTTGTCCTCTGTATCCTGATCATCATCATCCTCGCCCTTGAATCTCACAACATGACTAAGCTGCATCTATCCGATGGTCCTACCTCCGATGTCATAACCTAGCTCTCAGGTACGCACCTCTATGTCCTCCAATCTCACCTCGAAGTGGCCTGATGACAAGTGTCAGAAGTATACTGAAGCAAAGGCTCTGTACTCCAGGATGCTCTACTGTATCTATCATGGTGTTCTAGATGATGAAGGACAAATCAATCTCGAATCCCATGTAGATGCGATATATCACCAAAGCCTCCATCATTGATACCCTATGGTGATGTCTGGCTTTCGATATGATGTTTCGGCCCACAATGCGACCGATAACTCTAACAAAGGTGTCATCCTAGCACAGGTCCACAGACTGTAACACCTTGTATCGCTCCAAAGAGTAGAGTAGATCTCATGAAGCTCGTAGGGAAGTAGAAAAAAGTCTACCTCGACACCCATGGATATCCATACGCACTCATGTGGATAGTATGGTACCCGAAAGATGTGTGCTAGTAACTTTGTGGAGAATCTAATCCATACGCACTCATGTGTGCTAGTATGGTACCCGAAAGGTAATCTCTAATGTTGCCCTCGCGGAAGTGGGACATGTTGCTAAGGAACAGCCTCACTAACTTCGGATAGACCGGTAGATCCTCAATGAATAGATGCATCCACTACATAGTATCGAACCTCTGACAGATCCTGAATGTCCTTAGCTACCGTAACCAAAGTATACGACCGTACTCTAAGCGACAGTGCTCAAAGTATGCCTCATACAGAAACTCTGCCTAAGGAGTGACGAATCGATCTTTTGCGAATGACATCCTCTCGTGGCTCAAGGAGTGGTACTCGACCTCTACCCCTACCTCTCCTACAACCTACCTGTCGTCTTTGTGGTGGCATACTATGAGTATCTGTTGAGAAGACAAAGGAAGTTTGATGTTAATGTTTTTGCAGAATTTCAGCAAGAAGGGCGTTTTCGTAATTTTTCAGAAAATTTTGATTTTGACGAAATTGTGATTTGAACATACTAGCATTTGCTTAATACTTGTAATAACATGTTATGATGGTTTGTTTGAGAAAACTCCCTCAAAAGTGTGGTCTAAAAGAGAAAATTCAGCAAGAAGAGAAGGGGATTTTCACCTTTTAGGTCAAAATTGGATTTTTGGAATTTGTGAAAATGGTTCAATCGAATTGCATGCACACCTCTACCATATCATTTCAAGCATGTAGGAAGTGGTTTGGTGTCAAAATTTCTAGTGGATTGAAAATGAGAGAAGTTTTTTCTAAAAAGGGATTTTTGTGGTGTGAATAGTGAAGTGAGCATGAAATCAATAGAACTTATTGTAGAAGCATGGCATTGTGTTAAAATTACATGAAGCATGTTTCTAAGTGTTCCTAGACATGATTCCTAACTATTACAACAAATATTTCATGGTTTTTGATAAATGTAAGTCTAGACTTGAAGTTTTTGAGAGAAGGAATAGAGAATACCTTGGGTTGAAGATCAATGTATGCAATGGAGTTGTTGTTGAAGCTCTAAGTGACCTTGAATGACCTTGAGCTCTCTCACAAGTCTATGGAAGTCCGAAGACCCGAAGTGGTGGAAGAAGAGACTTATGGGCCCTCGTAGTTGAATATTTGGTGTATGACTTAGAGCCTATGGATATTGACAGTGATGCCCCTTACTTGGATACACTATCAGTGTTGAGTGAGAAACTACACCTAGAAGAGGGGAAGCTTAGTTGAAGTACTTGATGCACTTCCAATATTTTTTCGAAGTTATTTCTCTAATCTAGACTTGTTGATTGACTTGTAGGAGAAAACCCAACTCAATTTGGATCAGTCTGGCCTTCCAATTCCCTATCTAAAGTTGCTGTCATGGCTTGGTCGACAGCTTGGTCAACTGGCCCAGTTGACCAACAGATTATTAAATACAAAAATCACAAATTTCTTGATTATTTTAAGCCTACTTTTTGGGAACTCGTGAATAGAAGCCTATTCTAATCATTTGGACTTTAGAGAACGAGTTAGCTTCCCAAGGCAATCTCTTGGAGTTTGTGAAGATTGGTCTCAATCATTGCATTCCATCTCCATTGCTTCTTCAAGGTATGATTTCTTTCTCTCATCCTCTATTCTACTCATTTCTCTACTCTTTCTTGCTATTGAGACCATGACTAAAGTGCTGCAACCTTGCAAACACTTGGTCATGTGTTTCCCCCTTTCATCTCCATTAGTTTCTTTCCATTCTTGCTATGCTATGCTTCCATTTCAATCACAAGCATTGCATTTCTATGATTCTTTTCATTCCAACTTGTCTTATTGATCTAAACTGATGTGTAGATGTATGCTAGGTTTGATTTATTCTTGGTTTATGATTCTAATCTAGTTCTTATCATTTCCTTAGCTAATTCCCCACCATTCATTGCCATTGCAACAAATTCCAATTCAATTCTTGATGTTTAGCATATAGAACATAGGGTTTCAATTTGGGTATTCTTAGACCATTGGATCATGCTAATACTTGTTGTATAGTGTTCTTATATTGTTACAATCATTCCCTCAAAGTTTCGGATTGATCCGATCCCCGGAAGATCGGTTTCGGACCAAAATTACTATGCTGTCCGTTACTGTTCATCTTGGTCGACTGCTTGGTTGAGAGTCAGTCAACCAGCCAGTCAACTAGCGGAGAACAGCAACTCTGTAATTGCTCGATTTGCTCCGTTTGATCTCCGATTTGGTTGTTTCCTTCTCTAATGTTGCACATATGTAGTCTAGGCTACAAGTACTGATTTGGGGACTATTCTAGTGATACTTGGTATTATTTTTCGATTCAATTAAGGTAAGGACGGTTATGGTCATAATTACATGAATTATGTGAATCTTGCCGCTATATTTGAAATTGGTAGATTTACCTTCCTAGTAATATTTGAGACATCTTGTGACTGCTGTATATACTTCATAACATTGTATATACCATTTTGAATTACCATGCTTACCCGACATTTCTGTCCTTGGACTTCGGAGGGAATAGTATGGGATGTTCTTCGAAGGTGCTCATCGACACTTTCCCGAATTATTGGATGACATACATAGGACTTGTCTAGATGTATGGCTAGGATGTCCATGTCGTATCAGACCCGAATCGGAAGGGTATTGAGACCGAACGACCCGTGGTAGTAGTTGGTTTGATGGGCGCTCAAGACTGGTAACCAACACGTGAGAGGACATAAATCATACTACGAATACATGAAAGGGTCCATTTATTGGTAGGGTTGCAAATAGCTAGACTTGGGCTCACGGACGCTCAAGATTGGTAACCAACCCATGAGAGGAGGTGAGAGCTTCCCGTCAATTGTTTGTGGATGACCAATAGGGTGTTTGAGTCCGTAGTCAGGGACTATGCTGACTCTAGTGTGAAGGATACAGGAAAGGATCACCGGGGTCGAGGAATGGACATATCTGGATCTGACATGATATGACTAAGTAGATGACTTGTATTGGGTTAGGCTTTACCGTGACATGCGCCAATACATAGACCAAATGGTGGTGTGAGAGAGTGGTGACTTAAACCCCAGCCATTGATTGTCCCGAGGGATGCAAGACCCAATTCCCACTGGCTTGAGTGATTGAGACCTACTATGAAATCAAGCCCTATCTTAACCCTGTTGTTTGTAGGTCTGATAACCCGAAGCAAAGGAAGAAGTCGTCTATGGGTCCTCTCAGTAGAAGACATGGTGTTTGACGCAAAACCCATAGAAATTGATGATGGTGTTCCATATATGGAAACTTGTTCAGAACTGAAAAGGAATCTGCACCTAGTTGAAGATGAGATTAGTTGATGGACTTGGAGTATTATTTGACTTGATTCGAAGGCATTTCTACATACTAGGTAAGTCATATGATATGTGTGGAGAAGCTCTTTAAGTGTGGTTTGGGTTTGGTCCTTCAAATCCCTGTCTTGGCCTTGTTGTCCTGCTTGGTCGATTGGCCCAATCGACCAACCATATCTGTTTTGCTCTTTAGGTCTTGGTTGCTCTATATATTGTTGTCTATGAGTTCTCTTTGTCTCCTCTGCCTCTTAAGCCCTCTGGAACGTGTAGAGACTCCATTCCAAGCTTCTCTTTTGCATCCTTGGTGATATTCTTGCAAGAACTCAAGCAATTCTTCTTCTTGCATCTAAGGTTTGTCTATCCTCTCATCTTCTTCTTCATCTCTGATTTTCTAATTCTTATTGTTTGAGAAAGTGAAGATGATGACGCTTCTCCGTTAGCAACCATCTCTTCACTAATCCCTTACTATTCTTAAGGTTTTATCATCATCATAGTGATCTTAACCTTAATCTTGCAAGTTTTTCATAAAGCTATGATCCACTTCTTTGATTCAATCTTCGATTTGATTCTTAAGCATGATTAGATCTGTTTTCTTTGTAGATTAGTGTATAATCTCTGTTATTTCTTTACTATAATGATAATCCCTCAATCTTTGGTTTTCCTTCATGATCATACTACATTTTCATCGAAAACCCTAAGTTACTTTTATAGAAAGTTTTGTTTCCTATTTAGTACCTTTATGTTTTGATCATTGTTAATGTTTAGTCATGCTCTTTAGTGTTAGAACATTGTTATAGTAATCTCCTTCAAGTTTGGTGACATTTCAAATCATGTAAATCAAGTTTCGGATCAGAAACATCATTTCTGTCTGCTACTGACTCAGTTGGTTGACTGGGTTAGTAGACCAACCAATTGACCAAGCAAGTCAGTAGCTCTGTGTTTGGTCTGTTTTGAATGGTTTGACCTTCTATCTTTTAGATCTCTTTCCTAATAAGGTATCTATGATTGTTTAGGATCTTCTTACTAAGTTTGGAACCATTCTCCTTGATTCTTGGAATATTCTTCGAAGTTATATAAGGTAAGGATAGTAACTTCTATAATTACATAGATTGCCTGAATCTTAGTTTCTATATTTGGATTCTTTTGGATTCATTACCATAAATGTATTCTTTCATTGTTATACTACTGATGCAAGTACTTCAACTATAGTAGCATTATACATATGTATTTTTTTTGTTTAGGAATTTCTTTTATTGTCAGTTGTATATGAGATTGATCATGTCATTGTATATTTTCTATATGATGAGTTACTGGAAGTGTGTATGATATGATTGATTTGAGAATGTGATTGATTAGGTATGGTTTGGGATTGAGAGGTGTCCTTTTGACACTTCCGTCATTGGACATCAACGGAAATAGTATGGGATGTTTCCGGGGGGTGCCAATTGACACCTTCCTGAAATTGGTTGTCATACCTAGGGCTGTCTAGAGTGTTTTGCTAGGATGTCCCCATTATATCAGACCCTAATCGGAAGGGTATTGAGACCGAAGAACCCATGGTAGCAATGGGGATTCATGGGTGCTCAAGACCAGTAACCAATCCGTGAGAAGACAGGAATCACATTGTGGATACTTGTGAGAGGCCATTTATTGGTAATGTTGCAATTGAATAGACTTGGGCTCACGGGAGCTCAAGACCGGTAACCAATCTGTGAGAGGATGTGAGAGCTTCCCGTTTACGAGGACTCTAGTGTGAAGGATACCGGAAAGGATCGCTAGGGGCGAGGAATGGACGTATCTGGATTTGACTTGATGTAACTAAGTAGAAGACTTGCATTTGGCTAGGCTTAACCTTGACATGCTCCAATACTTAGACCAATGGTGACGTGAGAAAACGGTGACCTATACCCCCAGCCATGGATTGTCCCGAGGGATGAAGGACCCACTATCAACCGGCGTTGTGTGATGAGACCCTCCTAAAGAAGTATGGTGCTATGACTTAATGCATGTCTGCCAATAGAGACCAGAATACATAGAGTTAAAATCATATATACATCGTCTATTTCATATCATATTGCATCATGCTTGCCCTGTAATCATGCTATTTATGTTATTGTGGATTTAACTTTCTTTAAAAGTCACTCCTTTTGTACAATATCTTTTGTTAGACTTCTTTACAAGTTTTGAATACTATGACGGTCCATATGAGGAAGCACAAGGTGAAGAGGTATACTTCACGCAAGGTAATAGCAGTTACAACGATTACGGAGAAGATCCCTCGTGTGATCATGCTTCGTACTATGATTAGCCCAACCGTGGAGTGGAAGCGTTCGTGCCTGATTTTAGAAGTCTACACTTATAAAGACATTCTTTATAAAGTTGGAAACTCTTTAGTTTAGTTTTATTACTTCTTTTTGAGAACAGCTGTAATATCTTACCTTCTTTTGAGCTACTTTCCGCTGCACTTGTGGAGTGAGATTCGGCCTCACTCTACTTCTTTTGATTAGATACTTATCTGTTATCTTTTGCACTCTGATATTATATGATCTTATTCTTTCCTTATTTAGATCTCTTGATTATTATTATTATACTTTGATTATTTCTATTCATAATTATGTTATTGCTTATGTGGGAGGATGATTTCCTCGATACTTGATCTTCCGGGCTGTGGATCACACACTCGGGTATGCCAAATAGGGTACCGGCTGGGTGGATGTGATACTTACCCAAAGAAGTATGGTGCTATGACTTAAAGCATGTCTACCATAGATACTAGCATATGTAGAGTTAGAATCATATTTGCATCATCTGTCTCATATCATTTCGCATCATGTTACGTTTTGTATCATATGACTTGTGTATTATGGAATAACTGTCTTGCTGAGTTCTTTTGAACTCATTCATTTTTGTGCAATTGTTTTGTTAGACTATTCTGCAGGTTTTGAAGAGACTAATGGCACGTCCTATGAGGCACCCTATGATTAGTCTTACTACCCTCAGGGTAGGGGCTACTATGAAGATCACGATGAGCGTACCGAAGAGGATCACGCTTCGTACCAGGATTAGTCTGGTATTGGTGTGGGAGCGGCCGTGCTGGGTTTCTTATATTTATGATTATGAGGACATATTGTATAAGATGGAGGAAACATTTGTTTAGTTATCCATCTTTTAAATTCTTCTTTTAAGACTTTGATCTGTAATTTTAACTATCATTGATATACTCTTTAAGTTTTGGACTTGTAACTTAACTTGTTTGACTACTTTCCACTTGGGGGAGTGACTTTCCTCTCACTCTCTCTCTCTTTTTGGATTATATATATTTTGGTATCATTTTATTCCGCACTCTGATTGTCTGTTTATCTTATTCATGATTCTTATATTATATGCTTTTACCTTGATTATTATTGTTCATGATTGTGTTATCGCGTATGTGGGAGGCATGGTTGCTCGATACTTGATCCTTAGGACTGTGGATCACATACCCAAATATGCCTAGTAGGGTACCGGCTGGGTGAATGTGACAAATGGCAGTACCTACAGTTGTACCAAGAGTTCTTGTTTGCTTTTTCTGTAAGCAGACCGGACACTTTGCTCGTACTTGCCCTCGAAAGACGAATCAGCTGTCTACCCCTGTAGTGAAGTGCTCCTGCCCCTCCATCTGGGAAGAGTGTTTAGTATATCAGGTACTGAACAAGATGCGAACCATGAAGTTGTGACAAGTACATTGTTAGTCACTTCTATACTTGCATTTGTATTATTTGATACGGGTGCATCTCATTTGTTCATTTCATCTGCATTTGTTAGAAAAACTGACTTGACACCCAAGAACCTATCTAGTTATTTGATTATTAGTACTCCTACTAGATCTGTTGTGAAACTAGATAAAGTGTTAGAAGAATGTCCTGTGTTGGTTTATGAGAAGAATTTGATAGCCAATTTAGTACTCCTTGATATGAAGGACTTTGATATTGTTTTGGGAATAGATTGGTTGACAGCCCATAAAGCTATGATTCTTTGTTCTTCAAGGAAGATCCAATTTCAGATTGGTGGAAATTCAATTTTTGAATTTCAAGGTGAGAAAAGAAGAGTTAGTAAGAAGACTTTGACCGCATTGATGCAAATATGTACATTACTAGAAAGTGCTTCACATGGAAGCAAGGTCGAGGAAGAGAAGAAGCTTAAGGAAGTCGAGGTAGTTTGTGACTTCGTAGATGTTTTTTCTAGAAGATTTGTCAGAATTGCCTCTTGATAGAGATTTGGAGTTTTCGATTGAGTTAATTCCAGGAGCTGCACCGATATCTAAAGCCCCATATAGAATGGCACCTACCGAATTGAAAGAATTACAGAACCAGCTGAAATGAGCTCATAGACTGTGAAATCCAGCCCTAGCCTAACCCTGACCTTGACCCGGAATCCTTGATGTTTGTAGGTCCGAAGACCCGAAGTGATGGAAGGAGGCAGTTGTGGGCCCTCTCAGTTGAAGACATGGTGTTTGATTCCGAACCTATGGACATTGATGGTGGTGCCCGTTACTTGGATGCAATGTCAGTGTTTGGTGAGAAGTTTCACCTAGAAGAGGGGAAGATTAGTTGAAGTACTTAATGCACTTCCGGACTTGATCCGAAGGTAATACTCTGACCTAGACTTGTTGATTGACTTATAGGAGAAAGCCCAAGTGAATTTGAGTTGATCTAGCCTTCCAATTCCCTGATCCAAGTTGTTGTTCTTGCCTTGTCGATTGCTTGGTCGATTGGCCCAGTCGACCAACAAATTATTAAATGCGAAAATTGCATTTTTCTTGATTATTTTATGCCTACAAAAGGGCATCTCGTAGTAAGAACCCTATTCTAATAATTTAGCCTCCTGAGAACGTGGAGAGAGCTTCCCAAGACATCTCCTTGGTAGTTGTGAAGCATTTCTTCAAGAATCATTGTCTCTTTGCTCAAATCTCTTCTCTAAGGTATGTTTTCTATCACACACTCTCTCTCTCTCTCTCTCTCTCTCTCTCTCTCTCTCTCTCTCTCTCTCTCTCTCTCTCTCTCTCTTCTACTCTCACCTCTTCTCTCTCTTGCTGTTGAGACTATGAATAAGGTGTTGCAACCTTGCAACCACCCATTCATGTGTTTCCCCCTTTCCATTTGCTTAAACCCCTTTCAATCAAGCTATGTTATGCTCCCATTTTGATTCTTAACCTTGCATTTCTATGATTCTCTTCATAGAAACTTTATTTTTTAGCCTAAACTGATTTGTATAGTATGCTAAGTCTGATTTCTTATTAGTATATGATTCTAATCTATTGTTTATCATTCCCTTAGCTGATTCCCTATTGTTCCTTGCAATTGCAATCGATTTCATTATAGAACATGATGTTTAGCATATAGATGTTAGGGTTTCTAATTGGGGATTCTAATTAAACCATTGATTGATTGTAATTCTTTGCTAGATAGTCTCCATTTACCGTTCCTAACATTCCCTCCAAATTTTGGAATGATCCGAGCTCCGGAAGACAGGTTTCGGACCAAAAATCACTATTCAACCTCGACACTGTTCAGTTGGTCGAATGCTTGATCGACTGAGTTAGCCAACCAAGCCATTCGACCAGCTAAACCCATAATTGTTGATTTTGCTCGATTTGATCCGTTTGACCTTCGATTTGCTGATTCTTCTTCTGATGTTGCACATGTGATTGTCTAGGGTGCAAGTACTGAATTTGGGACTTTTCTATCTGATCTTTGGATCATCTTCGAATTGACTTAAGGTAAGGATGGTTGTTTACCATAATTACATAGGATATGTGTCACATCTACCCAGCTGGTATCCCATCGGGCATACCCGGGGTATGTGATCCACAGTCCCGAAGATCAAGTATCGAGCAACCATGCCTCCCACATACGCGATAACACAATCATGAACGATAATAATCATGGTTTAAGCATATAATAAAGAATCATGAATAAGATAAAACAGAGGATCAGAGTGCAAAATAAAGGTGATACCAAGATATATATAATCCAAAAGGAAAGAGGGAGAGTGATCAAAAGTCACTTCCTCACATAGCAGCGAAAAGTAGCAAATCTAAGTTAAGTTTACAAAACCAAAATCTAAGGAATATATCAAAGAAAGTTAAGTTATAGATCCGGTCTTAATAAGAATTCGAAATGTAACATCAACCAAATGTTTCTTCGGTCACATAAAACACATCCTCATAAGTGTAAATATCCGAAGTCCAATACAGCTGCTCCAACACCAGTGTCGGGCTAATCCTGCTTGCAGCATAGTCCTCTTCGATACCCTCACAATAATCTTCATAGTAGCCACTACCCTGAGGGTAGTGTGGCTCATCATAGTGTGCTTTGAAGGACGTGCCATCGGACTCTTCAAAACTTCTAGAATAGTCTAACAAAGCAAATGCACATAAAGGAATGATTTCAAAGGAACTAAGGTAGTTAATCCATAGTTCATAAACCATATGATACAAGTCATAATATGAGACAGATGATGCAATTATGATTCTAACTCTACATATGCTAGTCTGGTAGACATGCTTTAAGTCATAGCACCATACTTCCTTGGGTAGGCACCATACTTTCTTACGACAATTCCATGGCTGGGGTTTAGGTCACCACTCTCTCACATCACCATTGGTATAAGTATTGGTACATGTCACGGTAAAGCTTAGACCAATGAAAGTCATCTACTCAGTCATACCATGTCAGATCCAGATACATCAATTCCTCGCCCCGGGCGATCCTTTCCGGATCCTTCACACTAGAGTCACGGATATTACTCACCGGACTCGTCAACCCTGTTGGTCATCTACAAATAGTAGACGGGAAGCTCTCACATCCCCTCACGGATATGACTCACCGATCTTCGAGCGCCCGTGAGCCCAAGTCTCACTATTTGCAACCCTACCAATAATGGCCCCTTTCGGGTATCCGTAATATGATCAATGTCCTCTCACGGGTTGGTTACCAGTCTTGAGCGCCCATCAAACCATACTACTACCACGGGTCGTTCGATCTCAATACCCTTCCGATTTGGGTCTGATATGACAAGGACATCCTAGCCATACTCCTAGACAAGTCCTATATATGTCATCCAATAATCCAGGAAAGTGTCAATGGACACCTTCGGAGAACATCCCATACTATTCTTTCTGATGTCCAAGGACAGAAATGTCAATAGGACATTCCTCAATCCCAAATTATACTTATCCAATCACATTCTCAATTCATCATATCACACATACATGATACATCATCATCTTGAAAGTCATATCATAACATCGCAAAATTCAACTGTAATGTAAATAACAATAATTAAATAGACATGATATACAAGAGTGATTAAACATGTTACTACAGTTAAAAGACAACTACAGTAGTCATATGATGTCTAAATAGAATTGATAAGTAAAGCATATCAAGTTGCCAATCATCATTGAATAAACACATATGGGTATAACTGTCCTTACCTTAATGGAATAGAATAATAGCAAATACCACTTAGAATAGTCCACAACTTAGTTCTTGAACCTTAGATAACATATAAGTAACATTAGAGAAGGAAACAATCAAATCGGAGATCAAACGAAGTGAAACAAGCAAATGTTGAGTTGTTGTTTTCCTTTGATCGACTGACTGGTCAACTGACCAGTCGACCAAGCAGTCGACCCAGAGGATCAGTAACGGGCAGCATAGGGAAATTTGGCCCGAAACCAATCTTTCGGTTCTCGGATCAACCTGAAATTTGGAGGGAATGATCATAGCAATATAGGGACACTATACAATAAAAATTATCATGATCCAACGGTCCAATTAGGAATACCCTAATTGAAACCCAATGTTCTATATGCTAAACATCAAGAATTGAAATGAGGTTTGTTGCAATGGCAAGGAATGATGGGGAATCAGCTAAGGAAGTAATAAGAACTATACTAGAATCATAAATCAATAATAAATCAGACCTAGCATGCAACTACACATCATTTTAGGTTGATAAGACAAGTTGGAATGACAAGAATCATAGAAATGCAATGTTATTGATTGTATTGAATGCATAGCATAGCAAGAATGAAAAGAAATTAATGAAGATGAAAGGGAAACGCATGGCTAAGTGTTTGCAAAGTTGCAGCACTTCAGCCATAGTCTCAATAGTGAGAATGAGTGGAGGAAAGAGTAGATTAGAGAATGAGAGAGAGGAATCATACCTTAAGGAAGTGAATGAAGAGGGAATGCAATGATTAAGATGAAGAATCTTCAACAACTTCAAGAGAGGGCTTTGGGAAGCTCACTCTTCGTGCTCTGGAGTGCCAATGATTAGGTTAGGCTTCTATTCACGAGTTCTCAAAAAGTAGGGTTAAAATAATAGAGAATTTTGTAACTTTCGAATTTACTATTCTGTTGGTCGACTGGCCGGTCGACCAAGCTTGAACAACAACTTCAGTCGGGGAAGTGGAAGGCCCGACTGATCCAAATTGAGTTGGGTATTCTCTTACAAGTCAATCAACAAGTCTAGAATAGATAATTACCTTCGGAACCAGATCGGAAGTGTATCACGTACTTCAACTTCACTCTCCCCCTTCTAAGTGCAGTTTCTCAGTGAACACTGACAGTGTATCCAAGTAAGGGGCATCACTGTCAATATCCATAGGCTCTGAGTCATGCACGAATCTTCTTTTTCCCATGAAGCTTCTTTTGGGGTGTATTTTTTCACCGAATCTTCACCAAAGGGATGGTGCCATTCCGCAACTGCTTGTCCTTTTTGTCTAGGATCTCGGCTGGTCCTTAATCGTAAGAAAGATCGGCACTAAGTCCTTCAGGCATTTGCTGTAGTGTGTGTTCCGGGTTCTTTATGTACTTCCGAAGCATCGAAACAAGAAACACATTATGAACTCCAGCAAGAGATTGGGGCAAGGCCAAGCGTTATGTTACAGGTCCAACCTTCTCCAAAATCTCATAAGGTCCAATGAAGCAAGGGCTAAGCTTTCCTTTCACATTGAATCTCGTCACCCCTTTCATAGGTGATACTTTAAGAAAAACTTTATCCCCTATTGGAATTGTAAATCGGTTCTTCTCTTGCCGGCATAAGATTTCTGTCTAGACTGGGCAGACTTGATTCTTTCTCTAATCATGTCAACCATCACACTTGTAGCTTCAATCATCTCCGGCCCAACACTCTTCTTTCACCGGTCTCAGTCCAATACAACATCGTTCTACAAGTGTTACCATACAAAGCTTTAAATGGAGCCATGCCTATTGTTGCATGATAACTGTTGTTATAGGCAAACTCAACTAAAGCTAAGTGTTCATCCCAATTTCCACCTATATCCACCACACAAGATCTAAGCATATCTTCCAAGATTTGGATTGTCCGCTCAGATTGTCCATTAGACTGTGGATGATGAGCTGTACTTAGATTCAATTGGATTCCCAAGGCTTTCTACAATCCATTCCGAAACCTTGAGGTGAACCTAGGATCATGATCAGAAACAATACTCCCAGGCACTCCGTACAGACGAACCACATTGTCCACATAAAGTCTAGCTAGCTTATCCAAGGTGTAAGTGATCTTCATAGGGATAAAATGGGCTGATTTGGTCAACCTATCAACAATCACCCACACAGTGTCATTTCCTTTACTTGTCCGAGGCAAGCTAGTCACGAAGTCCATAGAGATATCTTCCCACTTCCAACTAGGAATAGGAAGAGGCTGAAGCAATGCAGACAGAGGTTGACGAACGACTTTCACACATTGACAAGTATCACACTTGGCAACAAAGTCTTCAACATCAACTTCAAACCATTCCACCAAAAATGTTCCTTTAAGTCCTTGTACATCTTGGTACTTCCAGGGTGTACTGTAAAGATTGACTTGTGTGCTTCTTTCAATATTTCCTTCTTGATTTCTTCAACAACTGGCACACAAAGTCTACCTCTAAACAATAAAGTACCATCCATAGACATACTAAAATTAGGGTCCATTCCGGAATTCAAAGCAATCTTCTCTTTCAACTCTAGATCAGAACTCTGCAAGGCAACAATTCTATCTCTAAGGGTAGATCTTGCTGTCATAGTGGAGAGAACAAAATCTGAACCTTCAGAAACAACTTCTAAATCAAAACCCGCAATTGCATACAACAAAGGTTGACTCAAGGCATTCAAGTCAAATACTTTCTTCTGACTTTTCCTGCTAAGAGCATCAACAACAACATTAGCCTTACCTGGGTGATATTGGATGTCACAATCATAATCAGAGACCAATTCTAACCATCTCCTTTGTCTCATGTTTAACTCCTTCTGGGTGAAGAAGTACTTCAAACTCTTATGACTTGTGAAGATAGCGATCTTCTCACCATACATGTAATGTCTCCAAATCTTCAAAGCAAAGACAACGGCGGCAAGCTCTACATCATGAGTGGGGTAGTTCCGCTCATAATTCTTCAATTGCGGAGAGGCATATGCCACTACCTTACCATGTTGCATCAACACGCAATCCAAACAAATCTTGGAAGCATCAGTGTAGACTGTCAAACCACCGGAACTATCAGTATAGTCAAAACCGGAGCACTTGTCAATCTAACTTTTAGCTCTTCGAAATTCTTCTCTCAAACTTCCGACCACACAAACTTCTCTTCTTTTCTAGTTAGCTTAGTCATAGGAGCAGCCAACCTAGAAAAATTCTCGATAAATCTTCTATAGTATCCTGCCAATCCAAGGAAACTTCTTATTTCAATCACGGTCTTCGGTCTTTCCCAATCAGCAATTGTTTGCACCTTCTCAGGATCAACATGAATACCTTCGACTGAAACAACATGGCCGAGAAATACTACCCTTGAGAGCCAAAAGTCACACTTGCTAAACTTAGCATAGAGTTTCTTTTCTTTCAACCTTTGCAATGTGAAATTAAGGTGTTCCACATGGCTCTTCTTCACTCTTCGAGTAGATCAAGATGTCATCAATGAACACGATTACAAACTTATCGATCACATCATGAAATACTCGGTTCATGAGATCCATGAACACAGCAGGAGCATTAGTTAAACCAAAAAGCATAACTCTAAATTCGTAATGTCCATACCTTGTTCTGAACGCTGTCTTAAAAATGTCACTTGACTTCACTTTCAACTAAGATACCCAGACCTCAAATTAATCTTCCAGAACACAGCCGCACCTTTCAACTGATTGAATAGGTCATCAATATGGGGCAGCGGATATCTGTTCTTGACGGTCAAGTTGTTCAACTCCCAGTAATCAATGCATAGACGCATGCTACCGTCCTTCTTCACAAACAAGACTGAGGAGCTCCCCAAGGTGATATTGGCTGCACAAAACCTCTTTCTAAGAGCTCATTCAGTTGTGTTTGCAACTCTACTAACTCGGTAGGTGCCATTCTATATGGAGCTTTAGATACCAGAGCCGCTCGAGGAGTTAAGTCTATGGAAAACTAGACTTCTATATCAGGGGGCAGTCCTGACAGATCATCTGGGAACACATCAGCAAAATTACAAGCAACTTTGACATCTTCAAGCTTCTTTTGGAGATCAAACGAAGCAAAATGAGCAAATGTTGAGTTGCTGTTTTCTTAGGTTGACTGACTGGTCAACTAACTAGTCGACCAAGCAGTCGACCCAGAGGATCAGTAAAGGGCAGCATAGGGAAATTGGGCCCAAAACCGATCTTCCGGGTCTCGGATCAACCTGAAATTTGGAGAGAATGATCATAGAAATATAGAGACACTATACAATGAAAATTATCATGATCCAACGGTCCAATTAGGAACACCCAAATTGAAACCCTATGTTCTATATGCTAAACATCTAGAATTGAAATGGGGTTTGTTGCGATGGCAAGGAATGATGGGGAATCAGCTAAGGAAGTGATAAGAACTATACTAGAATCATAAATCAATAATAAATCTGACCTAGCATGCATCTACACATCAGTTTAGGTTGATAAGACAAGTTGGAATGACAAGAATCATAGAATTGCAATGCTATTGATTGTATTGAATGCATAGCATAGCAAGAAGTTCAGGAAATTAATGGAGATGAAAAGGAAACACATGGCTAAGTGTTTGCAAGGTTGCAGCACTTCAGCCATAGTCTCAATAGTGAGAATGAGTGGAGGAAAGAGTAGATTAGAGAATGAGAGAGAGGAATCATACCTTGAGAAAGTGAATGAAGAGGGAATGCAATGATTGAGACCAAGAATCTTCAGCAACTTCAAGAGAGGGCTTTGGGAAGCTCACTCTTCATGCTCTGGAGTGCCAATGATTAGGTTAAGCTTCTATTCACGAGTTCCCAAAAAGTAGGGTTAAAATAATAGAGAATTTTGTAATTTTTGAATTTATTATTCTGTTGGTCGACTGGCCAGTCGACCAAGCCTGAACAACAACTTCAATCAGAGAAATGGAAGGCCAGACTGATCCAAATTGAGTTTGGTTTTCTCCTACAAGTCAATCAACAAGTCTAGAATAGATAAATACCTTCAGAACGAGATTGGAAGTGTATCACGTACTACAACTACGCTCTCCCCCTTCTATGTGCAGTTTCTTGGTGAACACTGACAGTGTATCCAAGTAAGGGGCATCACTGTCAATATCCATAGGCTCTGAGTCATGCACCAAATCTTTGACTATGAGGGCCGACAAGTCTCTTGTTCCACTACTCCGGGTCTTCGGACCTACAAACACCAATGGATCCGGGTTCAGGGTCAAGGTTAGGAAAGGGCTGGATTTCACAATATGTGAATATTACTTTGATGTTGGAAACTTAGTAGATTTACATTGTTTATGGTGTTCTTATCATCTTATGACTGTTGTATGTGCTTCAAGATAGGAGTACCATGTTATATATCATTTTGATTATCATGATTAGTCATTCTTATTACATATGTGATTGACCATGCTATATTATATCTCTTTTCATATGATGAAATATCATTGATGTATGCTATGATGGAATTGAGAATGTGATTGGATAATTATAGTTTGGGATTGGGGGATGTCTTATTGACATTTCTTCCTTGGACATCGGAGGGAATAGTATGGGATGTTTTCAATGATGCCCATTGACGCTTTCCTGGATTATTGGATGTCATATGTAGGACTTGTCTAGTGGTGTTGGCTAGGATGTCCTTGTTATATCAAACCCGAATCGGAAGGGCGTTGAGACCAAACGACCCATGATAGTAATGGGGATTTGTGGGCGCTCAAGACCGGTAACCAACCCGTGAGAGGCCATAGATCACATTGCGAATACTCGTTAGAGGCCATTTATTTGTAGGGTTGCAAATAACTAGACTTGGGGCTCACGGGCGCTCAAGACCGGTAACCAATTTGTGAGAGGACCTGAAAGCTTCCCGTTTATTATTTGTAGATGATCGATAGGGTTGATGAGTCCGTATAGTCAAAGACTATGCTTACTCTAGTGTGAAGGATACCGGAAAGGATCGCCACGGGCGAGGAATGGAAGTATTTAGATCTGACTTGATACGACTGAGTAGATGACTTGCATTGGGTTAGGCTTTACTGTGACATGCACCAATACTTATACCAAATGGTGATATGAGAGAGTAGTGACTTAAACCCCAGCCATGGATTGTCCCGAGGGATGCAGGACCCACAGCCTACTAGAGCCGAGTGACCAGACCTACCCAAGAAAAGTATGGTTCTGTGACTTATAGCATGTCTACCATAGAGACTAACATACATAGAGTTAGATTCATATCTGCGTCATCTGTTTCATATCATCTTGCATCATGTTATGTTGTGTGTCATGTATCTGTATTATTATTGAATAACTTGCCTTGCTGAGTTCTTTTGAACTCACTCCTTTTGTGCAATGTTTTGTTAAAGTATCCTACAAGTGTTGAAGAACTTGATGGCTCCCATTATGAGGAGACCACTGATGATGCATACTACCCTCCGGGTGTTGGCTACTGGGAAGACTACTCTGAAGATCTCGTGGGTGATTATGCTACGTTCCAGGATTAGCTCTAGCCTGGAGTGGGAGCGGGCGTGCTTAGTGTCTTTTGTTTACACTTATGAGGACATTTTGTATAAAAATGAAGAAACCTTAGTTTAGATCTTTAACTATTTATGTTATCTTTTAAGACTTGGATTTGTAACCTTTATGATACTTGAACTACTTTCCACTACACTTAGGGAGTGATTTACGCTCACTCTCTTCTTTTCGATTATATATACATTGGTATCTTTTACTTCCGTACTCTGATTATATTTATCTCTTTTAATCTTGTCTTGATCTTATTGTTTATGTGACATTACTTTGATTATATTGTTCATGATTGTGTTATTGTGTATGTGGGAGGCATGGTTCCTCGATACTTGATCCTTGGGGCTGTGGATCACATACTCAGGTATGCTAGGTAGGGTACCGACTGGGTGGATGTGACATAGATAGAGGTTTTATACAGCCAAGTGTATCACCTTGGGGAGCTCCAGTCCTATTTGTGAAGAAGAAAGACGGTAGCATGTATCTATGCATTGATTATTGGGAGTTGAACAAGCTGTCCATTAAGAATAGATATCCGCTGCCTAGGATGGATGACCTCTTTGATCAGTTGAAAGGTGCAGCCATGTTCTCAAAGATTGACTTTAGACCTAGATGTCATCAGCTTAAGGTGAAGTCTAGTGACATTTTCAAGACAGCCTTCAAAACGAGATATGATCACTATGATTTTAGAGTCATGCACTTTGGTTTGACTAATGCTCCTGCTGTTTCTATGGACCTTATGAATTGAGTTTTTCATGATGTGCTTGATAAGATTGTGATCGTCTTCATTGATGACATCTTGATTTACTCAAGGAATGAAGAAGAGCATGTGAGACATCTTAGTTTCACCATGCAGAGATTGAGAGAAAAGAAGCTTTATGCTAAGTTTAGTAAGTGTGACTTTTGGCTCTCAAGGGTAGTATTTCTCAGCCATGTGGTTTCAGTAGAAGGTATTCATGTTGACCCTAAGAAGGTGAAAGCAGTTGCCGACTTTTATTTTCACAGATCATAAAAGTCTAAAGTACTTATTTACCCAAAAGGAGTTGAATATGAGACAAAGAAGATGGTTGGAATTAGTCTCTGATTATGATTGTGATATTCAGTATTACCCTGGTAAAGCGAATGTGGTTGCTGATGCTCTTAGCAGGAAAAGTAAAAGAAAAGAGTTGGATTTGAATGCTTTGAGTAAGCCGTTGTTGTTTTCAATTTTGGAACTTGGTTTGGAAATTGTTCTAGAGGGTTTGGATTCTGTTCTTTCTACCATGACAACGAGATCCACCCTTAAAGACATAATTGTTGCTCTACAAGCTTCTGATCAAGTATTGAAGGAGAAGATTGAGAAGATTTCTTCGAATCTTGGGTCGGATCCCGATTTTGGTATGTCTATGGATGGTGCGTTGTCATTTAAAGGAAGACTTTGTGTGCCTGCTATTGATGAGATTAAGAAGGAAATCTTGAAGGAAGCACACCAATCAGTTTTTACAGTGCACCTAGGAAGTACTAAGATGTAGAAGGAAGTAAGAGAACATTTCTGGTGGATTGGTTTGAAGACTGATGTGGAAAACTTTGTGGCCAAGTGTGAAACTTGTCAGCGTGTAAAGGCCATTCATCAACTGTCATCTGGACTTCTACAGCCCCTTCTTGTTCCTAGTTGGAAGTGGGAAGACATTACTATGGACTTCATGACTAGCTTGCCTTAGACAAGTAAAGGTAGTGATATAGTATGGGTAATCAATGATAGGTTTACCAAATCAGCCCATTTTATTTCTATGAAGATCACTCATACTATGGATAAGCTATCTAGGCTTTATGTGGACAATGTGGTTCTTTTGCATAGAGTGCCTATGAGTACTTGGAATAGTTTGCAGAAAGCCTTGGGAACCTAGTTAAATTTGAGTACTGCTCATCATCCACAATCTGATGGACAATTCAGATTTTGGAGGATATGCTTAGATCTTGTCTAGTGGATATGGGTGGCAATTAGGATGAACACTTAGCTTTAGTTGAGTTTGCCTATAACAACAGTTATCAAGCAACAATAGGCATGGCTCCATTCAAGGCTTTGTATGGAAACACTTGTTCTATAACAACAGTTATCTTAGATTACTGTTCTAGAAGTTTCTTTGAATTTTCAGAGTGTTTTGAATCCAGGAAGATGAGTAGTATCGGATCAAAATTCAGAAATTTGCTTCGCACTGTTCATTGGGTAGACTGGAGCAATCAACCCAGCCAATCAGCCCAAGCTAACAGTAATGGATTTCTTCGTATGTTTCGATCCGTTTGACTTCTACTCTTCTAGGGTTTATTCCTAATGTTTGACTTATGCTTGTTTAGGGTTGTTTGCTAACCTTGGACCTATCCTCTTTGTTCCTCCGGAATTATTCAAAGTTATTTAAGGTAAGGATGGTTGATTCTCTAATAATAACCTAACCCAGCCAATCAGCCCAAGCTAACAGTAATGGATTTCTTCGTATGTTTCGATCCATTTGACTTCTACTCTTCTAGGGTTTATTCCTAATGTTTGACTTATGCTTGTTTAGGGTTGTTTGCTAACCTTGGACCTATCCTCTTTGTTCCTCCGGAATTATTCGAAGTTATTTAAGGTAAGGATGGTTGATTCTCTAATAATAACCTAACCCAGCCAATCAGCCCAAGCTAACAGTAATGGATTTCTTCGTATGTTTCGATCCATTTGACTTCTACTCTTCTAGGGTTTATTCCTAATGTTTGACTTATGCTTGTTTAGGGTTGTTTGCTAACCTTGGACCTATCCTCTTTGTTCCTCCGGAATTATTCGAAGTTATTTAAGGTAAGGATGGTTGATTCTCTAATAATAACCTAGAATGCATGATCTTTGGTTTATGATTCGGATTTGCATGATCATACTACTGTTGTCTTAGTTTTCTTATACTTATATTACTACTCTAATCTCTTCAACTACAGTAGCTCTTGTTCATATGATTCTTTTATTGAATTGATCATGTATGAATGATTATCTTTCTATGTATTGAAATATCAGTTGCGCATGTGAATGACTGATTTTGGGAATGTGATCTTGATACGGGAAAAACCGTTGTCGAGCCGGTTAACAAGCACGCCCAAATCCGTAATCTTAGGAGTGGACGAATCGTCAAGGGGACGGTTAACGGCACTTACGAGAACAAACGATCATGCTTACTCGAATAACTGCCGCGCTATGATCGTGCTAACAAAGGAAGTTATCCATTATCCCATCAACGAACGGATCTATCACCAATGGATCTAATCGTTGAGATCAGACGGTCACCCGAAGAAGGTTCGAATAAATATACTTGAGCCTGACTTACGAAAAGTCAGGACCACCCTCGGAAGGAATGATCCGTGATCACCTTCAGAAAGCATGACCAGGCCTCAGAAGGCTGGCTACTTGAGCCTGACTTACGAATAGTCTGGACCACCCTCGGAAGGAATGATCCGTGATCAGCTAGCATAATCAGGCCTCGGAAGGCTGGCTTACTCTAGAGCCTGACTTCGGAAAGTCGGGATCACCCTCGGAAGGAATGACCATCAACGTTGGAAAGCATGATCAGGAGACTGGTTCAACGAAAAAAACCTTTTGCGCAAATTGAAGAAGAATTTTTTGATGACAATGGTTGATAGAATAATTTCTTCAAGAATACCAGAAAATTCTGCTTCCTTTCTATTGATAATATTTCTTGAGGTGAATTACATTCCATGGTCGCCTCAAACGGCTTCCATAAGCATCCTTGAGCCAATATGTATTTTTGTTCACAGTTTTTGTTACCACATATGGTCCTTCCCAGTTTGCAGAGAGCTTTCCACAGTTTCTCGGATCTAATACTGATTTCTTCCTCAAGACCAAATCCCCCACTTTAAAAGATTTAGGTCTGACACGAGTGTTATAGTACGCCACTGTTCTCCTTTGGTACTCTATATTTCGATATAGAGCTCTCTCCCTGACTTCATCCAAAAATTCAAGATTTACCCTCAATCCTTCTTCATTAGTCATCGAATCAAACCTCTCTGATCTATCTGATCCAACCATTACCTCCACTGGAGCCAATGCCTCGCCATATGCCAGCTTAAAGGGTGTTTCTCCTGTTGGTGTTCTGACTATAGTTCTATACGCCCATAGCACATGAGGTAACTCATCGACCCATAGGCTGTTAGCTTCGTCCAGTCTTCTCTTAATTCCCTGTAAGAGTGTTCTGTTAGTTACCTCGATTTGTCCATTGCATTGAGGATATGCCATAGAAGAGTTTTTGCATTCGATATGATAATCTGCAAAAAATTCCTTGAATCTTTCATTGTCAAATTGAGTTCCATGATCCGTCAATAACACTTTTTGGCAGACCATATCTGAAGATGACCTTGTTTCTGAAAAACTTTTCAATTTGATTCGTGGTGGTGGTGGCTAAGGCTAGAAGCCTCCACCCATTTTGTGAAATAATCAATTGCAGCTACCACAAATTTTTTCCCTCAAGACGTAACAGGAAATGGACCAAGTAGATCCATCCCCCACATTGCAAATGGAATGGGATTGAGAATTGATGTCAGTTGCTCCGGCGGTTGGTTATGAATTGGAGCATGAATTTGGCACTGACGACATCTCCTTACATATTCAATTGCTTCAATTTGCATTCGTGGCCAATAGAATCATTGCCTTAAAATTTTATAAGCCAAAGATTTCCCACCTAGATGACTTCCACAGATTCCTTCATGGACCTCCGCCAGAGCATATTGTGCATCAGATGGTCCCAAACATTTCAAAAGTGGTCCAGAAATTGTTCTTTTATATAACAGTTCATTCTTTAGAATAAACTTGGCAGCTCTTCTTTTCACAGTTTTGGCCTTTTCTATCCTCAGAAAGAATACCCTCTTTAAGATACTGTATAATAGGATCCATCCAAGATATTTCTGCATCAATTTCCATTATCTCTGACTCTGAATATGCTGGAATATCCAGCTCCTCAATATATGCAACTTGCGGTAAAGAAGCAAATTTTGCAGATGCTAATTTCGCAAGAGAATTTGCCATTGTGTTCTGATTTCTGGATATTCTCATAATCGAGAATTGTGAAAACCATCTTTTACATTCCAACACCTTCTTAAGATAATTGATTATCCGATCATCTTTCGCATCATATACTCCTCTGACTTAAATGACCACCAGCTCAGAATCACTTTTTACTTCAATGTTTTGTACACAAAGGGACTTGACCAGTCGTAATCTCGCAATGAGAGCTTCATATTCTGCTTCATTGTTTGAAGCGTGAAAGTTAAATCGACGAGCATTCTGAATTACAAATTCGAACGGACTTTGTAAAATCACACCTGCTCCTGATCCCTGAGAAATACTTGATCCGTCCACATGAAGAATCCACCCAAGAGATATTTCACTAGAATCTTTCTCTTCCTCTGGTGATGAAATACTTTCAACAATAAAATCAGCTAAGACCTGTGCCTTTATCGCGGTTCTAGGCTTATAATCTATATCATGTTCTGTAAACTCTACTGCCCATGATACCATTCTCCCGGCAAGATCAGGCTTATGTAATATTTTCTTTAAAGGCCAGTTAGTAAGAACAATAATTGGATGAGCCTGAAAATAGGGCCTAAGCTTTCTGGCTGCTATTATCAAAGCTAAAGCCTATTTTTCAAATTTCGGATATCTAAACTCTGCATCTAACAATGTATGACTTACAAAGTAGATAGGATTTTGGATAGTACCCTCTTCTCGGATTAATACTGCACTCACTGCTGCCTTCAAAGAAGATAAATATATCTGCAAGACCTCTCCTGGCTTTGGTCAAGATAGAACTGGCGGACTGGTCAGCCTCCTTTTTAATTCTTCAAACGAACTTTGAGTCTTCTGAGCACGTGAATTCGTTAAGTGCATTTAAACTTTTCAACGCCTTGAAGAATGGTGCACACTTATTTCCCGATTTTGATATGAATCTTCTCAATGCCGTAACTCTTCCTGTTAAACTTTGGATTTCTTTCATATTGCTGGGTGCTGACATATCCAGAATGGCCTTGATTTTTTCTGGATTTGCTTCAATACCCCTCTGTGTAACCATATAACCAAGGAATTTACCAGATGAAACTCCAAATGCACACTTTTCAGGATTAAGTCTCATTCCATGCTTTCTGAGTACATCAAAGCATTCCCTTAGATCAGTGAGATGATCAGATCTAAATTGGCTTTTTACGAGAAGATCATCCACATCAACCTCCATATTTCTTCCAATCTGACCAGCAAACAATTTATTCATTGCCCTCTGATATGTTGCTCCAGCATTTTTTAATCCGAAAGGCATAACTTTATAACAATAGCTTTCCCAATTCGTCATAAATGTTGTGTGAGGTTGGTCCTCTATTTTCATAAGAATTTGATTATAACCAGAATAAGCATCCATAAAGCTTAACATTTGCTGAACTGATGTGGCATCAATCAACTGATCAATTCATGGCAGAGGATAACAATCCTTAGGACATGCCTTGTTTAAATCAGTATAATCCACACACATTCTCCACTTGCTATTGTGCTTCTTCACCATTACGACATTCGCCAGCCATTTGGTCTATTCAATCTGCTCAATAAATTTAGATTTTTTGAGCTTTTCTACTTCGACCTTAATCGCATCATGATTTTCTGATGAGAAAGTCCTTCGTCTTTGCTTTACTAGTTTAATGGATTTATCTATCTAGGGACAGTGTTCTGCTACCTCCCTGCTTAAACCTGGCATATCTTGTGCCGACCAGGCAAAGACATCTACGTTTAGTCGAAGGAATTCTTTCAACAGGTCCTTGTCCTGATTGGTCTGATTAGCCCCAATCATGGTTCCCCTGTCTGAATTTTCGAGATCAAAACAAATTTTTTCCAGCTTTTCCACTGGTTCTCCTCTCTGAATCTTTTCTTCATCCCTGTTATCCATGACCTACACAGTAAGAGAAAGACCTTTACCTTGTGATTTTGAATCTTTCAAGAAAGTTGTATAGCTTTGTCTTGAGGTTCTCTGATTAGATTTGCATTCTCCAATACCTCCTTCAGTTGGGAATTTTACTTTTAAATGCCTCGTTGAAACCACAGCTCCAATAGCATTCAGAGTTGGCCTTCCCAAAATTATATTGTAAGCCAACAGATTCTTTATCAATAAAAATTTAGTAACCGTAGTTACTGTTTGTGGATGCGTTCCCAATGCAATTGTTAACTCCACAGTTCCTTTCACCGAAGTAGATTCTCCAGAAAACCCAATAGTCTTGTTCCGCAAGGTTTTATTTTGACTGCATCCATCTTCAACCGTTGAAAGGTTTCATAAAACATAATATCCATAGAAGATCCCGTATCAATTAAAACCCTGTGGATATCCCTGTTTGCCACCTCAATGACCACAACAATGGCACATCATGTGGCTCATGAATTCCTTCCATCTCCTCCTCTAAGAAGATTATTTCTTTCATCTTCTTAATTCTTTTAGAAATAATATGAGATTTGACAGCATTGACATACCTGACAAGAGCCTTAGACTTTGAAATTGAGTTTAAATCTAAACTCCCCAAGATGGTCATGACAGGAGACAGCTTCTGCTGAACCCGCTGGTTTTCTTGATGTTTAGCATTTTCATCTGGAGAACTAGACTGAAAATATCTTTTCGCCTGGTCCTCCCTTACTGGTACCTGGTTATCCCATCTTCTCGGCTGATCAGCAACATTTCTCCGATTACCTCCATTTCTCTTTTGAACATAATGATCCAGTCTCCCTTGACTAATTAATCATTCAATTTCATTTTTCAGGATTCTGCAATCATCAATATCATGACCATGATCTTTGTGATATCTGCAAAATCTATTTGGATTCTGTTCATTTGCCTTTGCTATCATCGGTGCTGGCCATTTTACAAATCCTTGATGTTGAATTCGCATTAGAATTTCTGACCTTCTAGTATTAAGAGGAGTATAGTTTTCCAGGAATGGTCTCGGAATATCCCTTCTAATTTGGCGATCAGGACCATTTCTTGGATAATTTATGTTGTTCTTTCGATCCCTCTGATCAGACCTCATAACTCCATCTTCCCTGTTTTTGCTCCCATCGCCATCAGTCTCTTTCCTCTCCTGAAGGATATCTTTCATGTTAGCATATTGATTACAACGAGTTGTCAATTCTGCTATGTTTGCTAGTTTGTTCATGATTAGAATCTAACAAATGAGTATCTGTCAGACCTCTGAACATAGCATCATACGCTATTGCTTCATTCAAATTCTTTATCTGAATTGATTTTTGATTGAATCTTTTCATATAACTTCAAACTGATTCTCCTGACTTCTGATGGATTGCAGCTAGATTATCCACTGTTTTGCTACTCTTCATACTACTTTGGAATCTCCACAAGAATATTTTTGTCAAATCTCTAAAATCTCTAATGGAATCCGGTAATAAACTGAAGAACCAAGTTGTTGCAGGACCTTTCAACGATGATGGGAAGGATCGACACTTTAAAACATCAGAATTACCTGCCAACATCATAATGGAATTGAATTGAGCCAGGTGTTCCATCGGATCTGTGCTTCCATCATACATTGTGAACACCAGAAGCTTAAAATTGTGCGGCAATGGTGCTGACATGATATCCTTAGAAAATGGATTTTGATTCATCGCTTCTTCCACTTTTTCTCCGTTATCCTTGTTCGTCAATCGTTGAATTTGATCGTCCAGGATACGAAATCTTTTATTGATTTCAAATCCGTGAACTTTAGATCTGCTACCTTCTGATCTCCTTGTTTCTCTCTCCGATTTCCAAGACTTCTACTCTTTTTACTTTGAATGTAGCTTAATCGATCGTCCTTGGATGATCCTTGATCTTCAGATTCCAAAGGAAAATAATTTGGATCTGCACTTTCTCCCGATCCTTCCCTGAGAATTGATCTTCTTTGACTTTCTCTTGACCTTTGAATATGAGGATTTGGAACAGAAATCGCCTCATCTCGAGAAAGAGTTCGAGATATTCTAGCTAGTAAGATCAGAACTCTTCCTTCTGGTTGAATTCCGACTTGCTTGATGAATGTTCTCATCAGATTTTGCGTTTCAAGTATTTGATGTTGCATACTCTCAAATCATTCAGTGATTTGATTCGGATCTAGTTCCAAATGAGAAGCAGCCAGCGTATCTGCAAGTTGTTTCAAATATCCCATTCTATTCCCACGTCTCGAGCCCCCGTGAGCCCATGTCTAGCTATTTGCAACCCTATCAATAAATGGCCTCTCATGAGTATCCGCAATGTGATCTATCCTCTCATGGGTTGGTTACCAATCTTGAGCACCCACAAATCCACATTGCTACCACGGGTCGTTCGGTCTTAATACCCTTCCGAATTGGGTCTGATACAACAAGGACATCCTAGGCAAACGCCACTAGACAAGCCCTATGCATGACATCCAATAATCTAGGAAAGTGCTTAAGGGCACCATCGAAAATATCCCATTCTATTCCCACTGATGTCCAAGGACAAAAATGTCAAAAGGACATTGCCTGATCCCAAATCATACTTAATCAATCACATTTCCGATTCAATCCTATCATACTCAAATGATATTTCATCATATAGAAAGATATATAATAACATGATCAATTGCACATGCAATTAACATAATGAATATTTATGAAATCCAGCCCTGACCTTGACCCGGAAACCCTGTTGTTTGTATGTCCAACAACCCGAAGTAAAGGAAGAAGTCAACTATGGGCCATCTCAGTGGAAGACTTGGTTTTTGGTTTAGAATCCATGGAAGTTGATGACAGTGTTCCAATTATAGAAACTTATTCAGGACTGGGAAAGATCGGATTAGTTGATGGACTTGGAGTATTTTCTGACTTGGTTCAAAGGCGTTTCTACATGCTAGGTAAGCCACACGGTGTGTGTGCAAAATCCCATTAAGTTCGGATTTGATCTGAACTTTCAATTCCCTACCCTGGCCTTGCTGGTCCTGATTGGTTGATGGGCCAGTCGACCAATCAATCGACCAATGAGATCTGTTTTGCTGAATTAGGTCTTGGATACTCTATTTAAGCCCAACTTAAAGTCTAATTCGTCTTTTGTGCCTCCAAACTTTTTGGAAGGAACTAGGGCTCTCCCCAAATCATCTCCATTGCACCTTGGTGGTTTCCTTGTTGGATCTTCATCATTTCTCTTGCTTTTGCATCACAAGGTATATGATCACCCTCTCTTCTCCATTTTTAGTTTTTTTTTGTTTTTCTTTTCTTTCTGACTGAGAACAGTGGGGTTGATGTTGCATCCCTGTTGCAACCATCACTTCATTCATTCCTCTAATTTTCCTAAGGATTTAAGGCTTGATGGATGATCTTAATCAAGATCATCAGTTGCTTTTGAAGGAAACCATGTCTTCATCTTCTTTCTTATTTTGATTCAAAGTTCTTCAAGCTTAGATCTGTTTTTCTAGAAGTTCTATACATGCTTTCCATGATTTCTTTATTAGATTAGTAATCTTTCATTCTTTAGTTTTCCCTCCATGAATTTGCTATGATTTCTCCAAGAACCCTGACTGTCCTATTTATGGTAAGTTTTATTTCCTAATCTGTGACTTTAGGACTTGATGATTGTTAGGGTTTTGAGTTTCTCTTTAGACCAATACACTGTCATAGCATTCCCTTCTTGTTTGGTAGCAATTCGACTCACAAAATTCAGATTTCGGATCAGAAATCTTTGATTTTGTCTATCACTGACTCTGTTAGTCGACTGAGTCAGTAGACCAATCAATCGACCAATGAAGACAGTAGCCTCTGTTTTGGTTTATTTTTAGTTGATTTGATTCCTATCTTCTGGATATCTTTCCTAATAAGGTATGTACATTGTCTAGGATCCCCTTCCAAGTTTAGAAAAGATCTTCCTTTATTCTCGAGATTCTTTGTGAATTATTTAAGGTAAGGAAAGTTTACATAGGTTGCATGATTTAGTTTCCATAATTGAATCTTTCTGATTTATTTCCATAAATAGATTTTTATATTGATGTACTACTGATGCAACTACTCTAATTACAGTAGCATTACTTATTTATATTATTTAGTTTACGTATGACTTTACTTGCCAAATATATATGAGTTGGATCATGTTCTTGATTACTTTCCATATGGGGAGTTACTATACTTGTGATGTGACTGATTGATGATAGTGACTGATTAGGTATGGTTTGGAAAGGAGAGGTGTCTTTTTGACACTTCTGTCCTTAGACATCAACGAGAATATTATGGGATGTTTTCGGAGATGCATTTTGACACCTTCCTGAATTGTTGGTTGTCATACTTAGGATTGTCTAGCAGTGTTTGGCTAGGATGTCCCCGTTAGATCAGACCCTAGTCGGAGGGGTATTGTGACCGAACAACCCGTGGTAGCAATGGGAATTCATGGGTGCTCAAGACCGGTAACCAACCCATGAGAGGACAGGAATCACATTGTGGGGGACATTCATTGGTAGAGTTGCATATGGATAGACTTGGGCTCATGTGCGCTCAAGACCGGTAACCAACCCGTGAGGGGACTTGAGAACTTCCCGTTTACCATATGTGGATAACCAATAGGGTTGATGAGTCCGTAGTCAGGGACTATGAGGATTCTAGCGTGAAGGATACCGGAAAGGATCGCCAGGGGCGAGGAATGGACGTATCTGGAACTGAGTTGATATAACTAAGTAGAAGACTCACATTTGGCTAGGCTTTAACCTTGACATGCGCCAGTACTTAGACCAACGGTGATGTGAGAGAGCGGTGACCTATACCCCCAGCCATGGATTGTCCCGAGGGATGAAGGACCCACTACCAACCGGCGTTGTGAGATGAGGCCCTCTTAAAGAAGTACGATGCTATGACTTAAGACATGTTTGCCAATAGAGACCAGCATACATAGATATAGTTAGAATCATAATGCATCATATGTTTCAGTGGTCACGCTGCGTACAATGCTTAGCCCGTCGATAGAATGGAAGCGTCCTTGTGCTATTTTTGAGATTTACAATTATAGAGATGTTCTCTATAAAATTGAAAACGATTTAGTTACTCATTGCACTTCTTTTTGGGATTAGTTGTAATCTCTTTCCTTTCTTTTTGAGCTACTATTTCGCTGTTGGGTAGAGTGAGTTTTTCGCCTCACTTTACTTTATGACTTGACTTTATTATTACCTTTCGCACTCTGATGTGATTTAGTCTATTTCCTTCCTTATTTGGATCTCTAATTGGTACTTTGCATATTGATTATTTATGTTCTTGATTATGTTATTGCTTATGTGGCAGGATGATTTCCTCGATACTTGATCTTTGGGGCTGTGGATCACATACTCAGGTATGCCAGGTAGGGTACCAGCTAGGTGGATATGACAATATTCATAATCGCAAAAGAATACATAAGTATGGCATTAATGTACTTGAAGTACTTACAGCAGTCATACAATGCTAAGAAATACAATATTGAAGTGAATCTAAGGACTTCCCAAAATAGAAACAATATTCAAGTAGTCTATGTAATTATGGTAACAACCGTCCTTAACTCGAATCGAAGAAGGTTCGGAGATCAAGGAGAATGGTCCCAAGGTTAGTACTTGAATCTCAGACAATTATATGTGCAAAATCAGAAGAAGAAACAAGCAAATCGGAGGTCAAATGGATCAAAACAGCTGAATACACAAAGTTGTATTCACTTGGCTGACTGGCTTGGTTGATTGACTCAGTCGACCAAGCAGTTGACCAGGTGAACAGTAACGGGGCAGATTTTGGATTTTTGATCCAAAACCTAGCTTTCGGGACTCGGATCACTCTGAAATTTGAAAGGATATTAGGAACAGTATACTAAGACTATCTAATGAAGAATTAACATTTAACAATGATCAAATCAAGAATCCCCAATTTGAAACCCTAACTTCTAAATGCTAAAATCATGTTCTTCAATGAAATCAATTGCAAATGCAAAAGGGAAATCAAGGATCAAATCAATAGAATGATGAGCAATAAATTAGCTACTAACATGTAATCAAACTTAGTATGCTATAGAAATCAGTTGAGGAGATGAAGTCATGTTGATATGAAGAAAATCATAGAAATGCAAGGTTAAGAATCATGTATAGGAAACATAGCATTGATAGAATAGAGATGGGGGTTCATACTAATCAAGAGACAATAGAAGAGGTGGTTGCAAAGTTGCAGCACCTTCTTCATAGTCCCAACAGCAAGAAGAAGATGAGGTAGGAGTAGATTAGAGAGAGAATGAGAGATTACATACCTTGGAGATGATCTTGGGAAAGGGAAATGAGGAATATTGCAAGAACACTCACCACTTCCAAGGAGAGGCCTAAAAGGAGTCTTCCCACATTCTCAAGAGGTTCTAGCAATAAAATAGGGTCCTAACTATGAAGTCCACTTAAGTAGGGCATAAAATAACTTAAAAATCAGCTGTTCTTGGATTTAATAATCACTTGGTTGACTGGGCCAGTCGACCAAGCTAGGACAACAACTTAGAATAGGGAAATGAAAGGCCAGATCAACTCAAAAAATGGGCTTCTTCCTACATCTCAAATGAATAGTCTAGGTCAGAGAATTACCTTCGAATCAAGTTTGGAAGTGCATTAGGTCCATCAACTAAACTCCCCTTCTTCAAGGTGAAGTTTCTTATCAAACACTGACAATGCTTCCAAGTTTGGAGCACCATCATCAATATCCATGGGTTCGGAATCGAACACCATGTCTTCTACTGAGAGGGCCCACAGTTGGCTTCTTCCTCCACTTCGGATCTTTAAACCTACAAACATCAGGGTTACCTAGTCAAGGTCAGGGTTAGGCTAGGGTTGGATTTCACACCTGCCCTCGCAAAAAGATGATAGGTTGTAGAAGAACAACCTCACTAACTCCGGATATACTGGTAGATCTGCAGTGAATAGATGTGTCCAATGCATGATATCGAACCTTTGTTGGATCCGAAATGTCCTGAGTTGTCGTATCATAGTAGCCGACCATACTCAATACGTCAATGTTCGAAGTAGACCTCGTACAAGAACTCTACCTATGGAGTGACAAAGCGATCCCGATGGATGACCACATCCCGTGGCTCTAGGAGTGGTACTCTACCTCTACCTCTCCTACCACCTATTTGTCGTCCTCGTGATGGCATGATGTGTATATCTATTAACAAGACAAAATAAGTTTGTTGTTAGTGTTTTTGTAGAAAATTCAGCAAGAAGGGAGTTTTCATCATTTTTCGGAAAATTTTTATTTGGCAAAATTGTGATTCGAACATACTAGCATGTGCATGGTCTAAAAGTGAAAATTCAGCAAAAAGGAAAAGCAGATTTTTGCTTTTTAGTTCAAAATTGGATTTTTGAGATTGTTTCAATCAAATTGCATGCACACCTCTGCCATATCATATCAAGCATGTAGAAATTGATTTGGTGCCGAAATTCCTTGTGGTTTGAAAATAATTGATGTTTTTCAAAAGAGGGATTTTTTATTGTGTGAATAGTGTAAAGTGACCATGAAATCTTTAGAACTTGTTGTAGAAGCATGGCATCATGTTAAAATATCATGGAGCATGTTTCTAAGTGTTCCTAGGCATGATTCCTAACTATTGCAACATGTATTTCATGGATTTGGATGAATGCAAGCAAGTTTGGAAGCTTTTGAGAGAGAAGAATAGTGTTTACCTTTGAGTGATGATCAATGTGTATCATAGTGTTGATGTAGAAGACCTAAACCACCTTGATTAGCCTTTGAAACTCTTGGACAACCTTTCCCCAGAGCTCTCTTTTAAGTGTTTTGAAGTTGAAGTGTGTTTTGATATGGAGAAATGAGTTTAAAAGCTAAAATTCACGCACAGGGCCAGTTGACAAAGCAATCGAACCAAAGTCACAGAATGCCCAATTTATGTTGAATTTTGGAAAAATTGATTTTTGGACCCATGAATGGCTGTTTGATGACTATATGATGATTCTAAGTCTGATTTGAGTTTTCCAAGCTTTTGATCAAGTGGATATTGATGAATCTTCGATTTTCGGTGTTTTGATTCCTTTCGATTTTGCAGAATGGTTACTTTGAGGAATCGCAATGTTGGTACTGGTAGTAATGAGAACGATGGTGTTCTTAATGGGACCATACCTGATGGTACCCCTGGATAGCAGACTCTGTGAATGGTTAGACTACTACTGATCCACCTGGTGCTTTGCTAGTGGGAAGTTTTCAAGATATTGCCAACATCATGGGCAATATCATGCAACAGCAAGCTACGCAATTTAATCAAATGATGACAGGTTTTATGACTCTTCATAATGAGACCTGTATTGTTGCTAATGGAAATCCTCATGTAGCTGTCCCAAATGCGGAAAGGTTAGCAAGAACTCCCCATTCCCGATGGAGAGTTTTCTGAAATTGCAAGTGCCTACCTTCACTGTTGTTTCACTGTTGTGCAAGGACCTCTATCTGTGCTGGATTACCAGCAGAAGTTTGAAGAACTCTTTTTCTTTGCCCCTGAATCTATGAGACCTGATTGTGCGAAGGTAAAGAAATTCTTCAAAAGATTGGGACCTGCAATCAGGGCTTATCTAACTGTTCTTCCTATTGAGAGCTATGCCCAGATTCTTCAGAATGCAAGGAAGCTAGAAGAGATTGAGAAAGATAGCGCTTGTGTGCCGAGGCCATGGTAGCAAAGAAACCCTGGTTTGGTTGACAGATCGGAAAGGAGATTCACTAGACTTACACCATACCCTACTCCTACTTTTCAGCCTAGGAGTGTAGGCCAGAGTTCAAGATATGCACATGCCGGACAACGAATCCGTTCAACCAGAAACAGACAAGCAGTAAATGTTCCAGCTACTAGGCGGTGAATGTGAATCCTAGGCCGGTGATTCAAAAGCCTCCAGTGGTAGTACCTCCAGTTATGCCAAGGGATCCTGTTTGCTTTTTCTGTAAGCAAACTGGACACTTCGCTCGTGCTTGCCCTCGGAAGACGAATCAGCCATCTGAGACCCTGTAGTGAAGAATGCTCTTGCCACTTCGTCTTGAAGAGTGTTCAGTATATTTGGTACTGAACAGGACGTGAACCATGAAGTTGTGACAGCTACATTGTTAGTCGCTTGACCTACATTTGTATTGTTTGATACGCATCTCATTCGTTCATTTCATCTGCATTTGTTAGAAGGGCTGACTTGACACCTAAGAATCTATCTAGTTGTTTGATGATTAGTACTCCTACTAGATTTGTTGTGAAACTAGATAAAGTATTAGAATAGTGTCCTATATTGGTTGGTGAGAAGAATCTAAAAGCCAATTTAGTGCTCCTTGATATGAAGGACTTTGATGTTATTTTGGGAATAGATTGGTTGACAACCCATAAAACTGTAATTCTTTGTTCTTCAAGGAAGATTCAATTTAAGATTGGTGGAAATTCTACTTTTGAATTTCAAGGTGACCAAGGAAGAGTTAGTATGAAGACTTTGACCGCATTGATGCAAGTCTATGCATTAGTGGAAAGTGCTTCATCTGGAAGCAAGGTCAAGGAAGAGAAGAAGCTTGAGGAAGTCAAGGTAGTTTGTGATTTCCAGGATGTTTTCCCGGAAGACTTGTCAGGATTGCCTCCTGATAGAGATGTGGAGTTTTTGATTGATTTAATTCCAGGAGCTACTCCGGTATCTAAAGCCCTGTATGGAATGGCACCTACCAAATTGAAGGAACTATAGAACCAATTGAATGAGCTCTTAGATAGAGGTTTTATATAGCCAAGTGTATCACCTTGGGGAGCTCCTGTCCTGTCTTTGAAGAAGAAAGACGGTAGCATGCATCTGACAAGTGCCCCGTTTTGGCTATACCTGGTGACTCCAGTGGATTGACAGTCTACACTGATGAGTCAAAGATTGGTTTGGGTTGTGTTTTGATGCAACATGGCAAAGTACTAGCTTATGCTTCTCAACAATTGGAGGAATATGAGCAGAACTATCCCACTCATGATATAGAGCTTGCCACTATTGTCTTTGCTTTGAAGATTTGTAGACATTACTTGTATGGTGAGAAAATTACCATTTTCACAGATCATAAAAGTCTAAAGTACTTCTTTACCCAAAAGGAGTTGAACATGAGACAAAGAAGATGGTTGGAATTGGTCTCTAATTATGATTGTGATATTCAGTATCACCCTGGTAAAGCAAATGTGGTTGTCGATGCTCTTAGTAGAAAAAGTAAAAGAAAAGAGTTGGATTTGAATGCTTTGAGTCAACCGTTGCTGTTTTCGATTTCGGAACTTGGATTGGAAATTGTTCATGAAGGTTCAAAAGTTGTTCTTTCTGCCATGCAGCAAGATGTGGACCCTTAGAGATAGATTATTGTTCTACAAGTTTCTGATAAGGAATTGAAGGAGAAAATTGAGAAGATTTCTTCAAATCCTGAGTTGGATCTTGATTTTGGTATGTTAATGGATGGTGCTTAGTTGTTTAAAAGAAGACTTTGTGTGCCTGCTGTTGAGGAAATTAAAAAGGAAATTTTGAAAGAAGCACACCAGTCAATCTTTACAGTTCACCCTGGAAGTACTAAGATGTAAAAGGATCTAAGAGAACATTTTTGGTGGATTGGCTTGAAGGCCGATGTGGAAGATTTTGTGGCCAAGTGTGAAACTTGTCAACGTGTGAAGACCGTTCGACAACCGCCATCTGGACTTCTACAGCCCCTTCCTGTTCCTAGTTGAAAGTGGGAAGACATTATTATGGACTTCGTGACTAGCTTGCCTCGGACAAGTAAAGTTAATGATACGGTATGGTTAATCGTTGATAGGTTGACCAAATCAGTCCGTTTTATTCCTATGAAGATCACTCATACTATGGATAAACTAGCTAGGCTTTATGTGGAAAACATGGTTTGGTTGCACGGAGTGCCTGTGCGTATTGTTTCTGATAGAGATCCTAGGTTCACCTAAAGGTTTTTGAATAGTTTGCAGAAAGTGTCACGCCCTCCCAGCCGGTACCCTATCTGGCATACCCGAGAGTGTGATCCACAGCCCGAAGATCAGGTATCGAGTGATCAACCTCCCACATAAACAATAACATAATCATGAACAATCATAACAAGAGTGCGGAAGATAAATCATAGATCCAATAAAGAAAGAATGAATCATAAATGAATTAGAATACTAAATATAATCAGAGTATCAAACAGATAAGTAAAGCGAGGCAAAAATCCCACTTTACAACCAGCGGAAAAATAGCTCTAAAAGAATAAACTAGACAAAACCTAATCCCAGTAGCAAGTACATTGGGTAACTAAATTGTTCTCCACTTTATAGACAACATCCTTGTAAGTGTAAATCTTATAAATAGCACAAGGACGCTTCCACTCAATGGTCGGACTAAGCATCGTACGGAGCATAACCACCCGCGGAATCTTCAGAGTAATTGTGGTAACCGCAATCACCTTCTCCGGAGATATGCCTCTTCACCTTGCGCTTCTTCATAGGGACCGTCATAGTACTCGGTACTGCAGGGATAGTCTAACAACATTGTACAATAAAGGAATGAGTTTCAAAGAAACTCAGTAAGGCAGTTAAAATCCATAATAACATAAATGGCAGAATTCCAGAACAAACATAAATGCAATATGATATGAGGCAAACAATGAATGAATGAATCTAACTCTATGTATGCTGGTCTCTATTGGCAGACATGCTTTAAGTCATAACACCGTACTTCTTTAGGAAAGTCCACTCACATCCTCAACCATTTAAGATATCTTGGATTCTCTCACGGATCATTTCACCGGTCTCGAGCAGCCGATTGGTAATGGGTCCTTCATCCCTCAGGGACAAACCTTGGCGGGGGTTAAGTCAACACACTCTCTCACAACCATTTGGTATAAGTCTTGGCGCATGTCGGGGTAAAACCTAGCCAAATGCAAGTCTTCTACTTAGTTACATCAAGTCAGATCCAGATACTTCCATTCCTCGTCCCTGACGATCCTTTCCGGTATCCTTCACACTAGAGTCAGCGTATCCTATGGCACCGACCAACTCGGACTACGGACTCATCAACCCTATTGGTTATCCACATATGGTAAACGGGAAGCTCTCACGTCCTCTCACGGGTTGGTTACCGGTCTTAAGCGCCCGTGAGCCCAAGTCTAACCATATGCAACCCTACCAATAAATGGCCCCCACAATGTGATTCCTGTCCTCTCACGGGTTGGTTACCGGTCTTGAGCGCCCATGAATCCCCATTGCTACCACGGGTCATTCGGTCTCAATACCCCTCCGATTAGGGTCCGACATAACAGGACATCCTAGCCAAACACTACTAGACAAATCCTAGATATGTCATCCAACAGTTTAGGAAGGTGTCCAGAGGGCATCTCCGGAAACATCCCATAATATTCCCGTAGTAGTCCAAGGACAGAAGTGTCAAAAGGACACCTCTCCTTTCCAAACCATACTTAAGCATACACATGCATCAATTCATATCATCACATATATGGTAACTTCATATATGGAAAGAAATCAATAATTACAATCATTTGTATAACATTGGTAAGTAAATCATACATGAATCAATTTAATATGAATAAGTAATGCTACTGTAATCAAAGTTATGCAACAGTAGTATATCATTGTAAGAATCTAATTTAGGAATCATATCTATGATATTCAAATATAGAAACTAGATTCATGCTATCTATGTAATTAAGGAAATAACCATCCTTACCTTTTATAACTCGCAAAGGAATCCTAAGAAATCAAGTAAGATCTTGGCAAACTTGAGAAGAAGGTCCTAAACAAGCATATACAACATATTAGGAAAGATCCCTAACAGAAAAGATATCAAAACATCCGAAACAGACCAAATCTGGAGTTGCTGTACTCATTGGTCGAGTGGATTGGTCGAGTGGTCCAGTCGACCAATCAGTCGACCAATGCGACGTGATAGCCTATAAAATCAGAGTTTTAAGATATGAAATCCGAATTTGGTGGTTCAAAAGGGTACTAATCAAGGGGTAGACTACATCAGTAGTATTCTAACAAATAGGGGACCTCAAAACACTAATCAAATCAAGGTATCAAGATCCAAATTAGGAAACAAAAAGTTACCATAATTAAATCAATCATGGATCTTGATAAATTTGAAATAGAAAACAAAGACAAGAACAATAGGAGGATGGATCATTGCTTTCGGTAATGGTATCATGAAAACATACATAGATCTTCATGGAATAAGGCTTAGAAGCATAAATCTAAATAAGGAAACAAAACCTACCATATATGTAACTACCATGCATCATGAAGAACACATAGTATGGTAGAAGAGAACAACTAGAAATCTATAGATTATGGATCATGGGAAGAAAACACAGTAATTAACTACTAACATGATCAACATAAAAGATCCAAAGAGATCAGAATTCAGATTAGAAGTTTAATCAAAGATTAGATCATGGTTTGATCATGATTCCTTCAAAAGCTTGCAATGATCATGGTTAAGATCATTGTTCTAGCCTCAAATCCTTAGGATGATCATGAGAACATGTTCAGAGATGTTTGCAACAGAGAATGCAGCATCTCTTCTACTGTCTCAACTCAAAAAGGAAAGAAAAACAAAGATGGAGGAGAAGAAGAGAGAGTAGACATACCTTTTGATGCAAAAGAAGAGTTTCGACGAAGATCCGTCAAGAAAACACCAAGGATGCAAGAGAGATGACTTGCAGAGGTCTTTGGTTCGTTCCAGAGAGTTTGGAGGCAGCAAATACGAAGTGGACTCGAGATTGGACTTAAATAGAGCAAGAACACCCTAATTGCCAAAGACAGCACTCATTGGTCGAGTGGATTGGTCGACCGTCGCCCAATCGACCAATGCGACAGCAAGACCAAAACAGGGAATTGAAGGTCCAGATCAAATCCAATCTTAAAGGGGTTTTGCACACAAGTCAAGTGACTTACCTAATAGGTAGAAATGCCTTCAAACCAAGATAGAGAGCACTCCAAGTCCATCAACTAATTAGATCTTCATCAGGATTCAGTTTCCATAAATAGAACCTCATCATCAACTTTCATGGATTCAAAGCCAGACACCAAGTCCTCTACTGGGATGGCCCAAAGCTGACTTCTTACTTTACTTCGGGTCATCGGACCTACAAATAACAAGGTTTCCGGGTCAAGGTTAGGGCTGGGTTTTACAGAAAGCCTTGGGAATCTAGTTAAATTTGAGTACTATTCATCATCCACAGTCTGATGGACAATCTGAGCGAACAATTCAGATTTTAGAAGATATGCTTAGGGTGTATTGTGGATATGGGTGAAAACTAGGATGAACACTTAGCTTTGGTTGAGTTTGCCTATAACAACAGTTACCAAGCAACAATAGGCATGGCTCCATTCAAGGCTTTGTAGGAAAACACTTGTAGGACACCCTTGTATTGGGCTGAGACTAGTGAAAGAAAAGTGTTAGGTTCGGAAATGATTGAATCTACAAGTGCAATGGTGGATATGATAAGAGGAAGGATTAAGTCTGCTCAATCAAGGCTGAAATCTTATGCGATAAAAGAAGGACCGGCTTGAGATTTCAACTTGGGGAGAAAATTTTCCTCAAGGTGTGATGAGATTCAATGTTAAAGGAAAGCTTAACCCTCGGTTCATCGGACCTTACGAAATTCTTGAGTGCCCACAAACCCCCATAGCTACCACGGGTTACTCGATCTCAATAGCCTTCTGAATCGGGTCTGATATTATAGGGACATCTTAGCCAAACACTACTAGACAAGCCCTAGGTATGTCAACCAATAATTTAGGAAAGAGTCAAGGGATACCATAGGAAATGTCCCATACCACTTCCACTGATGTCCAAAGACAGAAACGTCAAAAGAACATTCCCCATTCCCAAATTATACTTAAGTAGATCTGATGCGTCCAAAATCTACTCAGCCCTTAGATCATTGAAGAATGACTTCAATGATCTGCAAAACAATCATCAGACGTGGCCCGACCATGGGGGTCGGGAGTCCACCTCCGAAGGCTAAGTCGGTTGATGAACTGATAACCAAGGCTCTGCTTGAGTATACAGCAGAAGTATGAATACGAATATTGGGAATATGATTCAGTTACCTTTCTTGTACGTAGGTCATGTCTTATATAGTGTTTACCTTCTAATCTCCTTCGTTGGATTTATTCGAGCCTTCTTCGGGTGACCGTCCGATCTCAACAATTAGATCCGTTGGTGATAGATCCGTTAGTTGATGGGATAATGGATAACTTCCTTTGTTAGCACGATCGTTTGTTCCCGTAAGTGCCATTAACCGTCCCCTTGACGATTCGTCCACTCCTAAGATTACGGATTCAGGCGTGCTTGTTCACTGAGTCAGGTTTCTTCCTCAACAAGTTATCTTTAAACCCGGCCCGCTCAGATGCAAGTCTGTTCGTTTCTCCCCGACCGGGATCGATGGTTAAATCAAGGGCGAGCCCAGTTCAACAACGGTTTTTCCCGTATCACGAGCCCCCCAGACCAAGCGTTTGGGTAACTCCGAGGGCTTGGTTTGAACTGGATCCGTTTATCGAACGAGGCTTTCAAATTATCTCTTGCTTTTTAAATGTCGAATCACATTTAATGCCACTGCATTACTTTTTCCTCTAGTTTCGCGAATGTCTTTCTTTTTTATGAGGGTGACGCCACGTGTCTACTGTAGCTGAAATCATCATTGTTTATGATATCGAAACGACGGTTTCTCAAAACGTCTTGTACTGATTCGATTTGTTCAAACTTTTTTGAAATGTCTCCCGATCATGATTGTTGATCCTGAACTTATCTTGATTGTTTCATTCTCTTTGTCTGGAGTTGAAACTTCGTCGTTTTCCTTGCACCCTAATAGTCTTCGTTTTCACGCTCTCTGCTTCGGTGAACAAGTAAGTTCATTGACTCTTTTGTATCTTTTATTTGCCTTGATCTTTCCTTTTGCTTTCGTCTCTTGTTTCTTCTTTACTGAAAACTAGAATCATATTTTCCTAGTGAATGAAAAGCGGTAGGACTTCTGATGAAGGTCCTTCTGAACATAGCACCGGTAAGGGTGACTCAGGCGGTGAGGTTTCTATCTTTGTCCCTGTCGAACAGTCAGATAGTGACAAGCGAACTTTGACCGCCATTTGGGGTGAGTTCAAAGAAGTGAACCAAAAGAAAAAAGTAGAGAAAGATATTGAAGTTCCTTTCTTGCCTCTTGAGTCTGGACTGTCCAGAACTCTTAAGACGGCTGCCGAGGCCTCCCTTCGGCAGTAAAACGTTTTGACTTTCCTCTGTTCCTGCCCGAATGGTTTTCTTTGTACCTAGATACTCTGGAGAGTGGAGTCTGTTTTCCATTCTTCAATTCTTTGTTTTCTACTGTTTTAAATCATTGGGACATTTGTCCCGGAATGCTTCTCCCCAATAGTTGGCGTCTCATTGTTGGCTTTTTGGGCTTGTGTTTTGAACTTGGCATTGAACCTTCTCTCCCTCTTTTTGTACATTTTCATGTTTTGTCTCTTTCCAACCCTTCGGGTTGGGTTTTTCTTTCCAAGTGTAATAAGGTTGAGCTTGGATGGTCGGGCAGTATCCTTGCTAGGAGAACCTATCCTTCCAATCACAAAGGGTGGCGCAAACGGTATTTTTTCTGCCGAGCGCCTCAATCAAATCTTAACTTCCCGATCACCTGGAAGCTGCTTACTTCATATTCCGAGGGTAACCATGTCCTTCCCCTATCCAAAGCCGAAAAAGCAGCTGCCAAGAAGGTCAAGTCAATTCCATGGTACCAAGAGATACATGGTTATGAGATGGAATACATCCCGATTCTTCAATATTGGGGGCTGGCTCATTGTGAGCTCTCTAACTGTTGCATTTGTCTTTTTGAATGTATTGCAGCCTTATTTGGTTTTTTGACTTTAGCCTTCTTTCTAGTGCCTCCTAGAATTAACCCAGATGCCCTTCGGGCAAAGGTAGCCAAGGCAGTTGTGGGAGGAGATAGCTGCCATTCCTCCTACATACCCTTTTTACGAGGGTATAAGGAATCTGAAACCAGTGGTCAAAGCCTCGGGGAAAGGGAAGAGGCCAATTGGAGATGAGGTCCAGCCCGAACCAAAAGGAAGCATGACTTGACCGAAGCCTTTGCTCCGAAAAAATATCAAAAGAGTAAAAACTCTGAGGAGATTTTTGTTCCACAATGGACATTGAGCATGTCGGATCAGGTCACGCAAGAACATGAAAAAGCTGCTAAGTGGAGTTCTCTTTGCTTGATGCCAGCCGACCATCAAGCTCTTGAGTTTTTGAGTGACAATACGCTCGTTTGTCTCTCTACCAAGTACTGTGTTTCCTTGGTCTTCTGTCAGATCGATTGAAGAAAGAAGCTGTAGAGCTGAAGGAGGAGAATGCAAAAGTCGACACCCTGAAGAAGGACCTTGACTTGTCCACTAGCCGTATTGGTGCTTTGGAACGTGAAGTGAAGAAGCAAAAAATGCTCGCCTCCAAGTGTAGCGATAGGGTTGACATTTTGGCTCTTGAAAATGAACGTCTTAAGAAGACGATCGTTCCATGCAAACCTAAACATCTCTCCCAAGATCTTCGGAGGGACTGCATTCACAAGTACCTGAATAGCGTCCCCTTCAGCAATCTGATGGTTCCTTACAATCTTCAAGCCTACCGAGCAGGGCAGAACAATGTATGGGAGGCTATCCTCATGGTAGACCCTTCTTTTAACACGACTCCTTTTCAAGGTGTTTGCCACAAAGAAGTCTTCGAGAAGCTTGAGCTGCCTCTCCTCGAATGGGCTCAGGAAGACGAGGATCCAGTTCCGGCGAATCCAGACATCGAGGAATTTCTTAATGATTCGCGACCTCTCCTCGAAGAGCCTCAAAAAACTACTCCTACTGCGGATCCTTCTGCAGAACCTGTTCAAGGAAAAAAGGAAACAACCCCTAAATTCTTCTCTCTTTTTTTCTTTTTTTTTCTTTTTTTTTGTAAGGGTTGGCCCCCATGGCCTTTTGATAGTGAAATGAATTTTTGCCTCCTTTATCCCATGGCCTTAGAGAATTGGCTCCTTTTCTTCTTTTGGAGCCACGTTCGAGAACTTTAGTTGAGGTTGACGTTCGGGAATCTTGGGATATGCTTCTGCATTAAAGAGGGTGTGGTTCGATCTGAAGCCCCCGTGATTTACGTGGAGCATTTCTCTCCGAGTTTGTACCCACTATATGATGAAAACCAACTGTCTCCTCGTATTTGTTTATGAGTTATCCATCCCAAGAAATTGAAAAGGCTCTTTTCATTTAATATTGGTGAAACAGTTGGGTTTATTTTTAGCTGCACTCCTTTGAATCAAGTGCGCAACGCTCCACGTGGAGACTTGGGACGACTTTACGTTTCGAATTTGAAGTGTCGTTGTCTCCTGACTGTCGATTTTGGATTTGGTTTCCAGTATTGAAACCGTCCCTCTTCCGTGACCCTTGATTCACATGAACCCTAACCCGTCGCATCACCCCCTAGGGAAATTTAAATCCCTCAGGTGTGCTTCAAACTTGCCTTTGTCCTTTGCTCAAACAGTTGTTTCTTTGTCTAAATACTTTCTCTCCGCCATTTCTGCTTCTGCATTTCTATCTAAAGACTTGCAGTGACATTCTGAACAGAACTTGAACAAGTAAGTTTCCCTTTTCTCATTCTTTTTCGTCTGGTTTCTTGACTTCTCTCCCTCGAATAACTCCAAAGTAGTTAACTTGGGGTTATTCGTTCTGAAAGGTTTTCCTGTTGATGGAATGTCTTTTTCTGATATCAGAAAGTACTCCTGAACTTCAGAAATCTAGGTTTTCCCTTTTTTTTTGTTGATCTTTCTTAACTAGTGATGTCCGTCTTTCCTTGCATTGCCTCCAAAGCTTAACTTGGATGCAGTTAGGGCATAGGTTGCCAAGAGGACTACTCCAGTACAAATAAAGGTCACTCGACGCGAAGATGTTGATGTTGTTGATGCTTCCAAAGTTCAGACTCCCACAGCCTTAGCTGGTGCCTCATTTGCGTCTCCTTCCATGATGGAGACCGTTTGGCATGCTAAAGAAGATGTGGTTCCTTCTGTTGCCGCTTGGGTCTCCGGAACCTCAGTTGGCATCTTCCTCCAAGCCTTCAATAGTCATGGATGCTGCTCCTCCGACAGTGGAGGAGGTTTTCCAAGAGGCCAAGGGTGCCGCTTCCGAGAGGAAGTGTCCCTGGTTTGATGATGAAGTATACAAGCGTTTTGGTCGCTGAAGAGGTCTGATTTGGTGATGTGCAATTTTGAAAAGGCGCTAGAGTGGTGCACCTTTGCTCAGATGCCCGTCGAGAACAGAGCCTTCAATGCCGTTCTAGACAAGGCTTTATAAGGTCATTTGTGATGTAAGTATTTCTTCATCGTCCTTCTTTCTGAAATATTTTCTGCCCCCGACTAACTCTTGTGGTATTGCAAAAGCTTCATGATGTTTATCTGGCAAATTGGGAAAGCTATTGTTATAAGGTTATGCCTTTCGGATTAAAAAATGCTGGAGCAACATATCAGAGGGCAATGAATAAATCGTTTGCTGATCAGATTGGAAGAAATATGGAGGTTTATGTAGATGATCTTCTCGTAAAAAGTCAATTTAAATCTGATCATCTCACTGATCTAAGGGAATGCTTTGATGTACTCAGAAGGACTGGAATGAGACTCAATCCTGAAAAGTGTGCATTTGGAGTTTCGTCTGGTAAATTCTTTGGTTATATGGTTACACAGAGGGGTATTGAGGCGAATCCAGAGAAAATCAGGGCTATTTCGAATATGACAGCACCCAGCAGTATGAAGGAAATTCAAAGTTTAACAGGAAGAGTTGCGGCATTGAGCAAATTTATATCAAAATCAGGAGATAAATGCGCACCATTCTTCAAGGCATTAAAAAATCTAAATACACTTAACGAATTCAGGTGGTTAGAAGACTGTCAAAGTTCATCTGAAGAATTGAAAAGGAGGCTGATCAGTCCACCAGTTTTATCTCGACCAAAGTGAGGAGAAGTCTTGCAGATATATTTATCTTCTTCAAAAGCGGTAGTGAGTGTGGTATTAATTCGAGAAGAAGGTACTATCCAAAATCCTATCTACTTTATAAGCCATACATTGTTAGATGCAGAGTCTCGATATCCAAAATTTGAAAAACAAGGTTTAGCTTTGATAATAGCGGCCAGAAAGCTTAGGCCCTGTTTCAGGCTCATCCAATTATTGTTCTTACTAACTGACCTTTAAAGAATATATTACATAAGCCTGATCTTGCGGGGAGAATGGTGTCATGGGCAGTAGAGCTGACAGAACATGATATTGATTATAAACCCAGAACTACGATAAAGGCACAGGTGTTGGCTGATTTTATTGCTGAGAGTATTTCATCACCGGAAGAAGAAAAAGATTCCAATGAAATATCTACTGAGCGGACTCTACATGTGGATGGATCAAGTCATTCTCAGGGATCAGGAGCAGGTGTGATTTTCGGATTTGTAATTCAGAATGCACTTCGATTTAATTTTCACACTTCAAACAATGAAGCAGAGTATGAAGCTCTCATCGCAGGATTACGACTAGCCAAATCCCTCTGTGTGCAGAACATTGAAGTAAAAAAACGATTCTAAGCTGGTGGTCAGTCAAGTTACAAGAGTATATGATGCAAAAAATGATCGGATGATCAGTTATCTCAAGAAGGTGTTGGAGTGTAAAGGGTGGTTTTCACAATTCTCGATCATGAGAATATCTAGAAATCAAAATACGTTGGCAGATTCTCTGGCGAAGTTGGCATCTACAAAATCAACTTCTTTACCGCAGGCTGTATATATTGAGGAACTGGATATCCCAGCATATTCGAGCCCAGAGATAATGAAAATTGATGTAGAAATATCTTGGATGAATCCTATTATACAGTATCTAAAAGAGGGTATTCCCCCTTAAGACAGAGGAAAGGCCAGAACCGTGAAAAGAAGAGCTGCCAAGTTTATTCTAAAGAACGAACTATTATATAAAAGAACAGTTTCGGGCCCACTCTTGAAATGTTTGGGACCATCCGATGCACAGTATGCTCTAGCAGAGGTCCATGAAGGAATCTGTGAAAGTCATCTAGGCGGGAAAGGCTTTGGCCTATAAAGTTCTAAGGCAAGGATTCTATTGGCCACGCATGCAGATTGAAGCAATTGAGTATGTAAGGAGATGTCATCAATGTCAAATTCATGCACCAATTCAGAACTAACCAGCGGAGCAACTAACATCAATTCTCAATCCCATTCCATTTGCAATGTGGGGGATGGATCTACTTGGTTCGTTTCTTGTTACGACCGGAGGAAAGAAATTCGTGATAGCTGCAATTGATTACTTCACAAAGTGGGTGGAGGCAGAAGCCTTAGCCACAACCACCACAAAAAAAAAAAAAAAAAGAATTGGTGGTTTTGTAATTAAAAAAAAAAAAAAAAAAAACAAAAAACAACAAAAAAAAAAAAAAAACAAAAAAAAAAAAAAAAAAAAAAAAAAAAAAAAAAAAAAAAAAAAAATAAATTAAAAGATGCTTATTAGAGGTGTTTTAAGGCACCCACCACATGGATTTTAATCCAACAAAAATAACAAAAAAAAAAAAACCAGGTTTTTCTGGTGGATTTTCTGGTGTTCTTGAAGAAATCATTTTATCAAGGGATAATTACTATTGCCCCCCTATACTTTGATTTTATTACTAATGTATCCCCTGTATTTTGCAAAATTACCAATCCAACCTTTAACTTTGTCTATAATTACTAATGCCCTCTTACTGTTAAGTTCCGTTAGTTTACTGATGATGTGGCATCTCCATATTTTTAAAAAATCCCAAAATAACCTTTTACTTATCTCTTTACTTATTTACCCTTTTGTCAAGTTACAGTAATACCCTTAATTAATTATAGAGAAAAAAATAATCATAATCTGTTTTACTCTTAAAAAAATCACCAAAATAAAGAAATAATAATTGAATAAAATTAAAATAGAAACCGAAGAGGAGGGAAGATAGAATTCAACTCAAATTTGGAAACTGAATATCACCTACTTAGTTAATTCCTTCTCTGGCAAGATTTTGTGGTTTCGTCAATGGTGGGTTAGTAAAGCGGTTAAAAGTCTAAACTCCCATGGGGAGGTGTTACGTTTCGTTTCCAATATTAAAAAAGCACCAGTCCCCCCCCCCCCCAAAAAAAAATTGTGGTTTCCTTCCCTACGTATGCTAGAGGAGAAGGTGGGAAACCAAATCAAATTTGAATTTTGCCAATTTCTTTAATTCAAAATAAATAAGTTTAGTGAAGGTGGAAAATCAATATTTTTTTAATTCAAAATAAATGAAGTTAGGGTAAAATTGACATTTAATCTGGTTTTTATAAATGGGGTAGTATCGTCTTTTGATTTCTTAATTTTAATGAAGGACAAAGTGGACATTACATATTCAAACTTAACGGCTACTTAACACCGTTATAAGGAAGGGGGGCAACAGTAATTTTGTAAAGAACAGGGTTTTATTAGTAATAAAATCAAAGTACGGGTTGGGGGTTGGGGGGGGCCGGGGGGGGGGGGGGGGGCCCGGGGCCGGGGCGGGCCGCCCCGGGGGGGGGCGGGGGCGCGCGCGCCCCCCCCAAGGTTGATCACGAATCATTCCTTCCAAGGGTAGTCCCGACTTTTCGTAAGTCAGGCTCAAGTAGCCAGCCTTCCGAGGCCTGGTCATGCTAGCTTAATCATGGATCATTCCTTCCGAGGATGGTCCCGACTTTCCGAAGTCAGGCTCAAGTAGCCAGCTTTCCAAGGCAACCTTTCGATCAAGGGCAAAGGAGCTGATCAGTTATGAAAGCTTCGTCATCAATTTTTATCTAAGGATATCTGATCAGTTATAATAGCTTCATCAATTGTATTCTCCTCAGAAATATTTCGTTGGAAACTAATTAAAGGTATAGTAGTTGGTCAGAGGGGTGATATCTGATCAGATGTGCAACAGCCTGAGGATGGTTATCATTTTATATCTATGGTCAACATTGCAAAGATTCTCTTCAAAGTACTATTTTATCAAAACCACAAGGAGCAAAAGAAAAGAAAAGGAAATTCTTTTGATATAAAAGATTGACAAAGTCAGAAATCTTATATATTAAAGAGATTAACAAAAAGGTAAGTTGGAAAGCAAAGATAATGTTTTCTTAAATCTTTTAATATGCAGGTGGATCATCATCTGCAACTTCTTTATCACCTTGAGAAGGTGAAACATCATCATCATCTTGATCACTGGCAGAGTGACTGTTGCCAGAACTGAAAGACTCATCATTGTCATCATCATTATCATCATCTGTGGAACTATCTGAGTTTGGGTGCTTCAAATTCTTGAGATCAAAAAATTTTCTAGATGGGAGAAATTCTGGGGGTAGCAGCTTGAAATCCATATTGGGGTGAATCTTGAGGATTTCCGAAAAGATTTGGTCAAAACAGTCCTTTACCATATTCTTGCAAAATCCAAAGAAAGCTGGATTGTCCCCAACTTCCTTTATGGATGAGGTAACTGAACTGAGGACCACTTGATGTTCATCTTGCATTCTTTTCTTTTCAACCTCAAATTTTCTTCTTTCTGTTTCCATATCTTCAAGCATAAAGGTTTTATTTTTCAAAGTTTCATCTAAAAGAACATGTAGACGTTCTTTTTCCTGTGAAATCAAATTCAAGGAAACCCTGAGATTAACTCTTTCTGCTGCAACCTCGCAAAGTCTCAATCCCAAACTATCTTTCTAATTTTTCAAAGTAGCCTTTTCCTGCAAAATTGAGTTAAAGGCTTTAAGATGGTATTCACGAGCCAACTCCAAATCTGCATTCAATTTCTCAATCTTTTCAAACTTTTCCATAAGTTCATTCTTCTCTCTTTCAACATCTTTTGACCAGGCAAAAGCTCTGGCTAACTTTTCTTTGAGATCTTCTCTCTCAACATAGCAATTCTAGCCCTTTCCAGGGCATCATTCTTTGACATTTCGAGTTACAGAAGCTCATCCTTATGTTTCAAAACAGCACTCCTTAACATAGAAACCTCTTCCTGCAAATCAATGCATAAATCAGAGCAGAGTTGGTAGTCAGTTTGCAAATCATCTAGATCATTGATCAAATCTCTCTCTCTGAATTCAGCAGCTGTCAATTTTCTTTCTGAAGAGTTCAAACTTTTTCGGAGTTCTTGTACCTCATTAACCAGTTCAAAATTTCTCTTAATCAAGCTGTCATTTTCCTAAGACAAAGCTTTTTCTCTTTCCAGAACTTCGAAAAAAGCATTGAAAGCAGCTCCAAAACATCTGTAGGTTAATCAATAAAGATCAAATAGAACATAAAATCAATAATAAATCAGTTTTAACAAGAAAGATAAAAATTTGTTCCTTACCCCCATCCATGCGAATAGAGATCAGGCTCAGACATTCGGGCTGTCTCTCTCTTGTCACGAGGTATCCTGCCCTTACTTCCCCATTCTCTGGCAACCTCCCAATTATGGCTAGCTGTATGATTCTCTTTCAAAAGCCATTTAGGGTTAAAGAGGTTTCCCGAGTCAGCAACACTCTGGGTATCATTTGGTTGACAAAGAATTGGCTGGGGATTGGCAACCTCAATCATATTGTGAGGATTCACATTCACAACAGCATCATTTGAATCAGCCTGCATAACAAAATCTCCAGCCACAATATTTCTTGATCTCCAAGACCAATTTGGGGATCAATTGCCATATGGACTTCTTGGGGAGCAATATTAAATTCTGGAGGAACAACTTCAAGGATTTCTTCAGGTGGTGGGATATTCTGGTTATTTTCTTCAGGAACAGGAGCTATATTGATGTCTGGAATGACATCATTCATTGCAGGACTTGATAAAGGCAAAACAAAAACAAGAGGATTGGAAACATCAACATTCACAGAAATATTTTCTTCAGCAACAACTTCCAAAGGAGGATTGGAAATCTCAACATTCACATCAAATAATTGATCAGCAATCTCTTCAATGATATCACCTGCAGCATGAGCAAGTATATCTTCAGCAATTTCCTTCAGATGATCAAAAAAATAATCGAAAATTTCCTTACCTTGACCTTCATTCTCGACCATTTTTTCTGGGAGAATCGAAGTGTCGTGAGGTAATTCAGCTGATGTAGTGGGAAGTATATGTTCTGTAACTTCTTCAACATTGATTTCAGTAGCAGTGGGGGCTTCTTCTTGAGGATTTTTTTTGCTTCAATGGGGGCTTCAGTGGGGGTAGAATCAAATTCTTTTTCCTTCCTCTTCTTTGAGCTAGATAATCCCTGACCAGAGGCTGGACCTATAGACCTAAGCCTACATCTCAAAGTGTTGGAAGTTCTGGAAGTCCTTCTCTTGGCACCAGGAGTTTTACTGGCTACAGTCTTAACAAATTGTACATCAGGATTTTCTCTAACGGAATCTTCTGGTGCCTGGTCAACTTTCTCCTGACCAAGAGAAGATTCCTTCTTAACAGACTTTCTTTTGGAGGAACGGAGGGCAATGTGCTTTCTTTTCTTGGTGGGTTTGGCAAGCTTGGGGTAAGACTTTTCTTCTTCTAGAGCAACTCTTCGAAGTTCGGCAACATTGGGAATTTGGTGAGCAATGGTTCCTGTATATGCATGAAGTGAAAATAAGGCTTAAAGAAAAAGTAATAATAAAAAGGAGGAAAAGTATATCATTGTTATTGTCCTTACCTGGGAAAAGACCATGGTTGGCTAGGCCTGCATCTATTTTTAGGTTAGCCGCATCAATCAGAGCTCCAGCAGAAATTAAGCCCCAGGTATCTCGATCATACTCACTGAGTTCTGGACACTTATTCAAAGGAAGCAGAGAGTTCAAAGAATGCAAACATCATCTGGAGCGGAAATTTGGATTTGGAATAGCACAGAAAAAGTATTTTTCTCGCCAATGTTTGTTGTCATGAGGAATGGAAGAGTCAATGAAAATCTGGGATTCTTTACCCAGTTCATTTGCAATATAGGTTCTTCTGGCAAAGTGAATGTATCCGCATTCACGGGATACTTTCAAAGTGTAGTAGTTCCTAAAAAGATCAACAGAAGGGATGCGATTCATTCTAAGAATGAAGGCAAAAAAGTAGTAAACTAACTTCCAACTATTTTGAGTGAGTTGGGAAGGACAAACATGATAATAATCCAACAAAGACTAGACTATTGTGATTAAAGGAATTCTGAAACCTGAATCGAGATGGTCAAGATAAATAGTGATAACTCCTGGATCAACGGTATAGGGACGATCAGAAGGTTCGGGAACCCATATTCTGGCATTGGAAGGAAAGTGATAATTTTCTAAATAAGAAGACAGATGAGACTTCTTTACCTTTGTGGGATACCACTCTGGACCTACATATTTAGGGTCCATTTTCTCCTTGGACATGTCCATAGGTGTGTAAGCAATGATAACTTCGTCATGAGCGTATGGAGAGGGTTTCCAGTCCGAAGGATTCTAACAGGAAGAAGAAGCGCCAGAGGTATCTTTCAGTCTTTTGGTACTTGGAGGTACAATGGGCTGTGTAGAGGTACTAGGTGCTGAAGGGTTGGAAGCAGGATCCATGGTTGAAATAGAAAAGGAAGAGGAGGAAAATTTGCAGAATGAAACTTGAGGAGGAGTGATAGAAAATGGCGGATGAATATATTTGATATTCTCGAAGAAGGAAGACAAAGTACGGAGGAGAGCAGGTGACAGTTGACAGATAAATATATAAAGAATGAAGAAAGGCGAAAGAGGTTTCTTGAAAAGTGGAGGGAAATATACGATGTTTCAAGATCGATGGTCATTACTTTTCGTAACCGACGCGTGGAATCAATCGGTGGAGTTAGGGGTATTGCAGTTGAGAATACGAGGATGATATAAGAAAAGTGAGGGAGAACATAATAACCGTACATTGGGAAGAGACAGAATTTATGATCAAACGGCGCGAAAGGAGATAATGTTAAGGAAGATGAAAAGTTATATTTAAGAGTGTATGAAAAGTCTGACAAGAAAGAGATTTCGGCTGATCTGCAAGATGATTTGGGGGCTGAGCACAGAAACGTAATGATTATGGAGGATGGTTTGATTATTAAGAAAGTTGTGATTTTATAAAGAAGGTGGACCACAGATCAACGTCCAAGTTAATGGTGATTTGATGACCTGGCGTTATCGTTTTTTGAAAATTATAAAGTTCCTTGGGAAAAGACATAAGGACTCAACAGGGTATTCTGGATGATTTTGATAAAAAGATTCAAACCTTCTGACCAAAGTCTTGTACAAGTTCGACCTGATCAGCAGGCTTGGGGGCTTGTGTTGTGACTAAAATATCCACTTCCGGTTTATACCGGTCTAATCAGGTTTAATTGGATTAAGCTGACCTGTGGGTCCGCCCGAGATTATAAAGAAAAGATGATCAACACCATCCAATCAGAAGCAATGATCCGACGGTCATGATTGAAAGCATTATGAGCAGAAAAACTATATAAAAGGGGAAGAAGGATTCGTAAAAGGTAAGTCTCTCTAAGATCATTTCAACACTGGACAATTCCTGATTTACTCCATTAAAATAGCTCAGAAGCTCCTGCGAGCTCTAAGGAATTATATTCTCATACCTGACTAAACCGTCGGAGACGCGACGCCGATCAAGACGATCGGCTCCGTTTCTAACTGGTGTTGTTGTGACTAAAATATCCACTTCCGGTTTATACCGATCCGATAGGTTTAACCGGATTCAACTGATGAGATGAAAGAACCTATGGGTCCGTTCGAGATTATAAAGAAAGGATGATCAACACCATCCAATCAGAAGCGATGATCCGACGGTCATGATTGAAAGTATTATGAGAGGGAAAATTTATATAAAAGGGAAAGGAGGATTCGTAAGAAGGTAAGTCTCTCAGATTAGCAAAAAATACTAAATGATTCCTGATTTACGCCATTAGAGCAGCTCAGAAGCTCTTACGAGTTTGAAGGAATTATCTTTAGGTATCTAACTAGACCGTCGGAGACGCGATGCCGATCAAGACGATCGGCTCTGTTTCTAACTGGTGTGTTTCATTTTCCAGTGAAAGAGAGACTGACCGAGGAATCAATTCAACCAGATCAATCGAGATCTGAGGAGTTCGGTGCGAAGGTGGCGGTTCGAGGCTATCGGCAATTTTAGCACCAACATTTTGGCGTCGTCTCTGGGAACAATAACTTGAGCAAGTTCAAAGCGGAGGTTATGGCTCAATCACCTGAGCAGGAAGAGGTATTACCGACTGAAATAGCAGAAACAAGCCAGAGGGAACCAAGGAGAGTAAATCCAAAAAGGAGAACAAGAGAAACGGTTCCAGAACTACCAATTCCGACGATGCAGACTCGGCAGAGACAAAGAATGACTGAAGATCGCTCACCTCATCCTACTGAGATGTTCGAAAGACAGGAGAAGCAACTTGCAGATATGTTGACGGCATCTCATTTGGAGCTGGATCAAATTACTGAACGATTCGAAAGTATGCAGCATCAAATACTGGAAACTCAAAATCTGATGAGGACGTTCATCAAGAAAATTGGAATTCATCTAGAAGGAAGAGTTCCGATCTCACCAGCTAGAAGATCTCGAACTCTTTCTCGAGCTGCGACGATCTCTGGTTCCAAATCCTCGATTCAAAGGTCAAGGGAAGGCTAAAGAAGATCAATTCTCAGAGAAGGATCAGGAGAGGGTGTAGATCCAAATTATATTCCTCTGGAATTTGAAGATCAAGGATCATCCAAGGATGATCGATTAAGCCACATTCAAAGTAAAAAGAGAAGAAGTCTTGGAGATCAGGGAGGTAAAAGAGAAACAAGGAGGTCAGAAGATAGCAGATCTGAAGTTCACCGATCAGAATCAGTAAAAGATTTCATATCTTGGACGATCAAATTCAACGATTGATGAACAAGGATAATGGAGAAAAGGTGGAAGAAGCGATGAATCAAAATCCATTTTCTAAAGATATCATGTCAGCGCCATTGCCACACAATTTTAAGCTTCTGGTATCCACGATGTATGATGGAAGCATAGATCCGATGGAGAATCTGGCTCAGTTCAATTCCGTTATGATGCTGGCAGGTAATTCTGATGCTTTAAAGTGTCGATACTTTCCATCTTCATTGAAAGTTCCTGCAACAACTTGGTTCTTCTGTTTATTACCGGGTTCTATTAGAGATTTCAGAAATCTGACAAAAATATTCTTGTCGAGATTCCAAAGTAGTATGAAGAGTAGTAAAACTGTGGATAATTTGGCTGCAATTCGCCAAAAATCAGGAGAATCAGTTCGAAGTTATATGAAAAAATTCAATTAGGAATCAATTTAGATAAATAATTTAAATGAAGCAGTAGCGTACGATGCTATATTCAGAGGTCTGATGGATGATCATTTGTTAGAATTCCTGATCATGAACAAACCGGCAAACATTGCAGAGTTGACAACTCGCTGTAATCAATATGCTAATATGAAAGACATCCTTCAGGCGAGGAAGGAGACTGATGGCGACGGAGGAAAAAGTAAAGAAGATGGAGACGTGAGATCTGATCAGAGGGATCGAAGGAATAACAGAAATTTCTCAAGAAATGGTCCTCATCGTCAATTCAAAAGGGATATACCGAGGCCATTTCAAGAAAATTACACTCCTCTTAATACTAGAAGGTCGGAGATTCTGATGCGAATTCAACATCAAGGAATTGTAAAATAGCCATTACCAATGATAGCAAAGGCAGATGAGAGGAATCCAAACAGATTTTGCAGATATCACAGGGATCATGGTCATGATACTGATGATTGTAGAATCTTGAAAAATGAGATTGAACGATTAATCAGTCAGGGGAGACTGGATCCCTATGTTCAAAGGAGAAATGGAGGTAACCAGAGAAATGTTGCTGATCAACCGAGAAGATGGAATAACCAGCTACCAGCAAGGGAGGATCAGGCGAAAGGAGATTTTCAATCTAACTCTCCAGATGAAAATGCTAAACATCAAGAAAACCAACAGGTTCAACAGAAGCGGTCTCCTGTCATGACCATCTTGGGAAGTTTAGATTTGAATTCAATTTCAAAGTCTAAGGCACAGGCCAGGTATGTCAATGCTGTTGAATCTCATGTTATTCCTAAAAGAATCAAAAAGATGAAAGAGATAGTCTTCACAGAGGAGGAGATGGATGGAATTCAAGAGCCACATGATGATGCCATTATGATAGTCATTGAGGTGGCAAACAGGGATATTCACAGGGTTCTAGTCGATACGGTCAAGATAAAGCCTTGTGGGACAAGATTATTTGGATTTTCTGGAGAATCTACTTCGGTGGAGGGAACTGTGGAGTTAACAATCACATTGGGGACACATCCACAAACAGTAACTACGGTTGCTAAATTCTTGTTGATAAAGAATCTGTCGGCCTACAATATAATTTTGGGAAGACCAACACTGAATGCTGTTGGAGCTGTAGTTTTGACGAAGCATCTAAAAGTAAAATTCCCAATTGAAGTAGGTGTTGCAGAATGCAAGTCTGATCAGAGAACTTCGAGGCAAAGCTATACAACTTTTTTGAAAGATTCAAAGGCACAAGGTAAAGCTCTTGCTCTTATTGTGGAGGTCATGGATAATAGGGATGAAGAAAAAATTCAAAGAGGTGAACCACTAGAAAAGCTAGAAAAAAATTTGTTTGGCCTTGAAAATCCAGACAAAGGAACCATGATTGGAGCTGATCAGAGCAATCAAGACAAGGACCAGTTAAAAGAATTTCTTCAGCAAAATGCAGATGTCTTTGCTTGGTCAGCACAGGATATGCCAGGTTTAAGCAGAGAAGTGGCAGAACATTGTCTCTGGATAGATAAAGCTATCAAACCGGTGAAACAAAGGCGGAGAAATTTCTCATCTGAAAAGCATGATGCGATCAAGATTGAAGAGGAAAAGCTCAAAGAGTCTAAGTTTATTGAGCAAATTGAATGTCCTCAATGGCTGGCGAATGTTGTAATGGTGAAGAAGCATCATGGCAAATGGCGAATGTGCATAGATTATACTGATTGAACAAGGCATATCCTAAGGATTGTTATCCTTTGCCACGAATTGATCAGTTGATCGATGCCACATCAGGTCAGCAAATGTTAAGCTTTATGGATGCTTATTCTGGTTATAATCAATTTCTTATGAAAAAGGAGGACCAACCCCATACAGCATTCATGACAAATCGAGAAAGCTATTGTTATAAGGTTATGGCTTTCGGATTAAAAAATGCTATTGCAACATATCAAAAGGCAATGAATAAATTGTTTGCTGACCAGATTGGAAGAAATATGGAGGTTTATGTAGAAGATCTTCTTGTAAAAAGTCAATTCAGATCTGATCATCTCACTGATCTAAGGGAGTGCTTTGATGTACTCAGAAGGAACGGAATGAGACTTAATCCTGAAAAGTGTGCATTTAGAGTTTCGTCTGGTAAATTCCTTGGTTATATGGTTACACAAAGGGGTATTGAGGCAAATCCAGAAAAAATTAGGGCCATCTTGAATATGACAGCACCCAGCAGTATAAAGGAAATCCAAAGTTCAACAGGACGAGTGGCAACATTGAGCAGATTATATCAAAATCAAGAGATAAATGCGCACCATTCTTCAATGCGTTAAAAAAATCTAAATGCACTTAACGAATTCAAATGGTCAAGAGGACTGTCGAGTTCATTTGAAGAATTGAAAAGGAGGCTGATCAGTCCACAAGTTCTGTCTCGACCAAAGCTAGGAGAGGTCTTGCAGATATATTTATCTTCTTCGAAGGCGGCAGTGAGCGCAGTATTAATTCGAGAAGAAGGTACTATCCAAAATCCTATCTACTTTGTAAGTCATACATTGTTAGATGCAGAGTCTAGATATCTAGAATTTGAAAAACAGGCTTTAGCTTTGATAATAGCGGCCAGAAAGCTTAGACCCTATTTTCAGGCTCATCCAATTATTGTTCTTACTAACTGGCTCTTAAAGAAAATATACATAAACCTGATCTAGCGGGGAGAATGGTATCATGGGCAGTAGAGTTGACAGAACATGATATAGATTATAAACCCAGAACTGCGATAAAGGCACAAGTGTTGGCTGATTTTATTGCTGAGAGTATTTCACTACTAGAGAAAGAAAAAGAATCCAATGAAATATCTATCGAGTGGATTCTATATGTGGACGGATCAAGTCATTCTCAGGGATCAGGAGCAGGTGTGATTTTACAAAGTCCGTTCAGATTTGTAATTCGGAACGCACTTCGATTTAATTTTCACGCTTCAAACAATGAGGCAGAATATGAAGCTCTCATTGCATCTTGCGACTGGCCAGATCCTCTCTGTGTACAGAGCATTGAAGTAAGAAGTGATTCTGAGCTGGTGGTTAGCCAAGTTATAGGAGTTTATGATGCGAATGATGATCGGATGATCAGTTATCTTAAGAAGGTGTTGGAGTGTAAAGGATGGTTTTCACAATTCTCGATCATGAGAATATCCCGAAATCAAAACAATGAGGCAGATTCTCTGGAGAAATTAGCATCTGCAAAGTCTACTTCTTTACCACAGGCTGTATATATTGAGGAACTGGATATCCAGCATATTCAGAGCCAGAGATAATGGAAATTGATGCAGAAGTATCTTGGATGGATCCTATTATACAGTATCTTAAAGAGGGTATTCTTCTTGAGGATAGAGAAAAGGCCAAAACTGTGAAAAGAAGAGCTGCCAAGTTTATTCTAAAGAATGAACTGTTATATAAAAGAACAGTTTTTGGACCACTTTTGAAATGTTTGGAACCATCTGATGCACAATATGCTTTGGCAGAGGTCCATGAAGGAATCTGTGGAAGTCATCGGCGGGAAGGCTTTGGCTTACAAAGTTCTAAGACAAGGATTCTATTGGCCACGCATGCAGTCTGAAGCAATTGAGTATGTAAGGAGATGTCATCAATGTCAAATTCATGCACCAATTCAGAGCCAGCCAGCGGAACAATTGACATCAATTCTCAATCCCATTCCATTTGCAATGTGGGGGATGGATCTACTTGGTCCATTTCCTGTTACTACCCGAGGAAGGATATTTGTGGTAGCTACAATTGATTACTTCACAAAATGGGTGGAGGCAGAAGCCTTAGCTACGACCACCACAAATCAAATTGAAAAGTTTTTCAGAAACAATGTAATATTTAGATATGGTCTGCCGAAGATTTTACTGACAATTCATGGAACTCAATTTGACAATGAAAGATTCAAGGAATTCTATGCAGATTATCACATCGAATGCAAGAACTCTTTTGTAGCGTATCCTCAATGCAATGGTCAAATCGAAGTAACCAACAGAACACTTCTACAAGGAATAAAGAGGAGACTGGATGAGGCAAACAGCCTATGGATCGATGAATTACCTCATGTACTGTGGGCATATAGGACTACAGTCAGGACACCAACAGAAGAAACGCCTTTTAGACTAGCATATGGGTCTGAGGCATTGGCTCCAATGGAGGTTATGGTGGGAATGGTGGGATCAGACAGATCGGAAAGGTTTGATCCGATGACTAATGAAGAAGGGTTGAGGGCAAAATCTTGAATTTTTAGATGAAGCCAGAGAGAGAGCTTTATATCGCAATATAGAATATCAAAGGAGAATAGCGGCGTATTATAATGCTCGTGTCAAACCTAAATCTTTTAGAGTGGGAATTTGGTCTTGAGAAAGAAATCAGCATCAGATCCAAGGAACTGTGGAAAGCTTTCTACAAACTAGGAAGGACCATATGTGGTGACAAAAATTGTAAGCAGAAATACGTATTGACTTAAGGATGCTTATGGGAGCTGTTTGAAACGACCGTGGAATGTAATTCATCTCAAGAAGTATTATCAATAGAAAGGAAACAGGATTTTCTGGTATTCTTGAAGAAACCATTTTATTAATCGTTGTCATCAAAAGATTCTTCTTCATTTAGTTCAAAAGGTATTTTTTGGCGGACCACTAGTCTTCTGATCATGCCTTTCAACGCTAATCCAGGGTCATTCCTTCCGAGGGTGATCCCGACTTTCTGAAGTCAGGCTCAAGTAGCCAGCCTTCCGAGGTCTGATCATGCCTTTCAACGCTAATCCAGGGTCATTCCTTTCGAGGGTGATCCCGACTTTCTGAAGTCAAGCTCAAGTAGCCAGCCTTTCGAGGCCTAATTATGCTGATCACGGATCATTCCTTCCGAGGGTGGTCTCGACTTTTCGTAAGTCCGGCTCAAGTAGCCAGCCTTCCGAGGCCTGATCATGCTTTTCGAAGCTGATCACGGATCATTCCTTCCGAGGGTGGTCCCGACTTTTCGTAAGTCAGGCTCAAGTAGCCAGCCTTCCGCGGCCTGGTCATGCTTTCCGAAGCTGATCATGGATCATTCCTTCCGAGGGTGATCCCGACTTTACGTAAGTCAGGCTCAAGTAGCCAGCCTTCCGAGGCTTGGTCATGCTAGTTTAATCATGAATCATTCCTTTCGAGGATGGTTCCGACTTTCCGAAGTTAGGCTCAAGTAGCCAGCTTTCCAAGGCAGCCTTTTGATCGAGAGAAAAGAAACTGATCAATAAAATTTCTCACAAAGCAGATTATTTGGAGGATTTTAATTTGAAACGTAAAGACTTTCTCCAAGCCATTATCTAAGGATATCTGACCAGTTATGAAAGCTTTGTCAGCAATTTTTATCTAAGGATATTTGATCAGTTATAACAGCTTCTTCAGTTGTATTCTCCTCAGAAATATTTTGTTGGGAGCTAATTAAGGGTGCAGGTTTGGTCAGAAGGGTATATCTAATCAGATATACAATAGCCTGAAGATGGTGGTCATTTAATGTCTGTGGTCAACATTATAAAGAATCTCTTCAAAGTACTATTTTTATCAAAACCATAAGGAGCAAAAGAGGAGAAAAGTAAATTCTATTGATATGAAAGATTGACAAAGTCGGAAATCTTATATACTAAAGAGGTTAACAAAAAGGTAAATTGAAAAGCAAAAGAGAATGTTTTCTTAAATTTTTGAAATTGCAGGTGGATCATCATCTGCAGCAACTTCTTTATCACCTTGAGAAGGTGAGTCATCATCATCATCTTGATCACTGGCAGAGTGATTATTGCCAGAACTGGAAGACTCATTGTTGTCATCATCATTATCATTCTTTGATGAACTATCTGTGTTCGGGTGTTTCGAGATCAAAAAATTTTCTAGATGGGAGAAATTATGGGGGCAGCAGCTTGAAATCTTTGTTGGGGTGAATCTTGAGGATTTCCGAGAAGATTTGATCAGAGCAGTCCTTTACCATACTTTTGCAAAATCCAAGGAAAGCTGGGTTATCTCCAACTTCCTTTATAGATGAGGTAACTGAATTGAGGACAATTTGATTTTCATGTTGCATTCTTTTCTTTTCTACCTCAAATCGTCTTCTTTCTGCCTCCATATCTTCAAGCATAAAAGTCTTGTCTTTCAGAGTTTCATCTAAAAGAGCATGTAAACTTTCTTTCTCCTGTGAAATCAAACTCAAGGAAACCTTAAGATTATCTTTTTTTGCTGCGACCTCTCAGAGTCTCAATCCCAAACTATCATTTTGATTTTCCAAAGTAAACTTTTCCTGCAAAATTGAGTTAAAGGCTTTAACATGATATTCCTGAGCCAACTCCAAATTTGCATTCAATTTTTCAATCTTTTTGAACTTTTCCCGAAGTTCATTCTTCTCTCTTTCAACACCTTTTGACCAGGCAAAGGCTCTGGTTAACTTTTCTTTGAAATCTTCTCTCTCAGCAGTAACAATTCTGGCCCTTTCAAGGGCATTAGTCTTTGACATCTTGAGCTGAAGAAGCTCATCCTTATGTTTCAAAACAGCATCCCTTAACATGGAAACCTCTTCTTGCAAATCAGTGCATAAATCAGAGCAGAGTTGTAGTCAGTTTGCAAATCATCTAGGTCATTGATCAAATTTATTTCTCTGAATTCAGCAGCTGTCAGTTTTCTCTTGGAAGAGTTCAAACTTTTTCGAAGTTCTTGTACCTCATTAACCAGTTCAAAATTCCTCTTAATCAGGCTGTCATTTTCCTGAGATAAAGTTTTTTCTCTTTCCAGTACTTCAGAAAAAGCATTGAAAGCAGCTCCAAAACATCTGTAGGTTGTTAATCAATAAAGACCACACAGAATAAATACATCAAATCAATAATAAATCAGTTTTAATGAAAAAGATAGAGATTTGTTCCTTACCCCCATCCGTGAGAGTAAAGATCAGGGTCGAACATTTGGGCTGTTTCTCTCTTGTCACGAGGAATCCTGCCCTTGGTTCCCCATTCTCTGGCAACCTCCCAATTATGGCTGGTTGTATGATTCTCTTTCAAAAGCCATCCAGGGTTAAAAGGGTTTCCCGAGTCAGCAACACTCTATCATCTGGTTGACCAGGGATTGGTTGGAGATCGGCAAGTTCAATCATATTTTGGGGACCTACATTCACGGCAGCATCATTTGAATCAACCTGCATAACAAAATCTTCGGCCACAATATTTTCTTGATCTCCAAGACCAATCTGGGGATCAACTGCTATATGGGCTTCTTGGGGAGCAACTTCAAGGATTTCTTCAGGTGGAGGGACATTCTAGTTATTTTCTTCAAGAACAGGGGCTATATTGATGTTTGTAATAACATCATCCATGGCAGGATTTGATAAAGGCAAGACAAAAGCAGAAGGTACATTCACAAAAGTACTTTCTTCAGCAACAATTTCCAAAGGAGGATTGGAAACTTCACCATTCACATCAAATAATTGATCAGCAATTTCTTCAATAATATCACCTGCAGCATGAATGAGTATATCTTCAGCAATTTTCTTCAGATGATCAAGAGGGTAGTCAAAAATTTCCTTACCTTGACCTTCATTCTCGACCATCTTTTCTGGGAGAATGGAAGCGTCATGGGGTAACTCAGCTGATATGTTTGGTAGTATGTGTTCTATGTTTTCTTCAACATTGGTTTCAATGGCAGTAGGGACTTCTTCTGGAGGATTGTTTTCTTCAGTGGGGGCTTCAATGGGAACAGAATGAGATTCTTTTCTCTTCTTTTTCTTGGAGCCAGATAAACCCTGACCAGAAGCTGGACCAGTAGACCGAAGTCTGCATCTCAAGGTATTGGAAGTTCTGGAAGTCCTCATCTTAGGACCAGGAGTTTTACTGGCTACAGTCTTAACAATTTGAACATCAGGATTTTCTCTAACGGAACCTTCCGGCACCTGGTCAACTTTCTCCTGACCAGGGGAAGATTCCTTCTCAGTAGGCTTTCTTTTTGAAGAACGGAGGGCAGTGTGCTTTCTTTTCTTGGTGGGTTTGACAAGCTTGGAATCAGATTTTTCTTCTTCTAAAGCAACTCTTCGAAGTTCAGCAACACTGGAATTGGATGAGCAATAGTTTCTGTATATGCACAAAATGAAGATAAGGTTTAAAGGAAAAGTAACGATAAAAGGAGGAAAGGTAAATCATTGTTATTATCCTTACCTGGGAAGAGACCGTGGTTGACTAGGCGTGCATCTTTTAGGTCAGCCTCATCAATTGGAGTTCCAGCAGGAATCAAGTCCCAAGTCTCTCGGTCATATTCACTAAGTTCTGGACGCTTATTCAGAGGAAACAGAGAGTTCAAGGAATGTAAACACCATCGGGAGCAAAATTTTGGATTTGGAATGGCACAGAAAAAATATTTTTCTCACCACTATTTGTTATCATGAGGAATGGAAGAGTCAATGAAAATCTGGGATTCTTTACCCAGTTCATTTACAATACAGGTTCTTCTGGAAAAATGAATGTATCCACGTTCGCCGGATACTTTCAAAGTGTAGTAGTTCCTAAAAAGATCAACGGAGGGGATGCGATTCATTCTGAGAATGAAGGCAAAAAAGCAGTAAATCAATCTCCAACTATTTGGAGTGAGTTGGGAATGACAAACATGATAATAATCCAACAAAGATTGGACTATAGGGATTAGAGGAATTCTGAAACCTGAATCGAGATGGTCAAGATAAATGGTGATGACTCTTGGATCAACGGTATAGGGACGATCGGAAGGGAAGTGGTAATTTTCTAAATAAGAAGCCAGGTGAGACTTCTTTACCTTGATGGGAAACCACTCTGGACCTGCATATTTCAGGTCCATTTTCTCCTTGGACATGTCTACAGGCGTATAAGCAACGATAGCTTTGTCATGAGCGTACGGAGAGGGTTTCCAGTCTGAAGGATTCTGATGGGAAGAAGAAGCACCAGACATATCTTTCAGTCATTTGATACTTGGAGGAATAATGGATTGTGTGGAGGTATTGGGTGCTGAAGGGTTGGAAGTAGGATCCATGGTGGAAATGGGAAAGGAAGAAGAAGAAAATTTGAAGGATAAAACTTGAAGAGAAGTGATAGAAAATGGCGGATGAGTATATTTGGTATTCTCGAAAGAGGAGGACAGAGTACGGAGGTGAGTAGGTGACAATTGACAAATAAATATATAAAGAATGAAGAGAGGCGAAAGGAGGTTTCTTGAAAAATGGGGAGAAATACACGATGTTCCAAGATCAATGGTCATTACTTTTCATAACCGACGCGTGGAATCAATCGGTGGATTTAGGGGAATTGTGGTTGAGAATACGAGGATGATGTATGAAAAGTAAGGGAGGACATGATAACCGTACGTGGGGAAGAGACAAAATTTATGATCAAATGGCGCAAGAGAAGATAGCGTTAAGGAAGATGAAAAGTCATATTTAAGAATTTGTGAAAAGTTTGACAAGAAGGAGATTTCAGCTGGTTTGCAAGATGATTTGGGGGCTGAGCACGAGAGATGTAATAATCACGCAAGATGGTTTGACTATTCAAGTTAATGATGATATGATGACCTGGCGTTATAGTTTTTTGGAAATTATGAAGTGCCTTGGGAAAAGACATAAGAGCTGAACGGGGTATGCTAGGATGATTTTGATAGAAAGGTTCAAACCTTCTGATCAAAGTCTCGTGTAAGTTCGACCTGATCAGCAGGCTTGGGGGCTTGTGTTGTGACTAAAATATCCACTTCTAGTTTATACCGATCCGATAGGTTTAACCGGATTCAGCTGATGAGATGAAAGAACTTACGGGTCCGTTCGAGATTATAAAGAAAGGATGATCAACACCATCCAATCAGAAGCAATGATCCGATGGTCATGATTGAAAGTATGATGAGCGGGAAAATTTATATAAAAGGGGAAGGAGGATTCGTAAGGAGGTAAGTCTCTCAGATTAGCAAAAAACACTAAATATTCCTGATTTACGCCATTAGAGAAGCTCAGAAGCTCTTACGAGTTTGAAGGAATTATCTTCATGTATCTAACTAGACCGTCGGAGACGCGATGCCGATCAAGACAATCGGCTCCGTTTCTAACTGGTGTGTTTCATTTTCCAGTGAACGAGAGATTGACCGAGGAATCAATTCAACCAGATCAATCGAGATCTGAGGAGTTCGGTGTGAAGGTGGCGGTTCGAGGCTATCGGCAATTTTAGCACCAACAGGTGTGTATTCATTTTTTCCAGTGAACAAGAGACTGACAGTGGATGAGCATGGGGATGATGATGATCAGAGAGATGAGGATCAGGGTCAGGATGAGATTCCAAGACACGAGGAGATTCCTACTCCGCGATTCTCCGAGGTTGGAGGTCCATCTCACAAGACTTCTGAGGTTCCAGGTGTGGCTTCTCATCAGTCATCGATTCATTCCATACTTGAGAGGATCGAGGCTCGTCAGGAGGCTATAGAGTGTGCGCCGACAGAGGAGGATGGAGTCATACGTGTGCACCTTAGGTGAGAGATTTGCACGATTGGAGGAGGAGCTCAGATCTAGGAGGGATTAGACAGATCGTCGGAGTTGATCACCTAGATAGATAGTACTAGGAGTTTCCTTTTATGCTTTCTTGGATGTATTTCTTTTCAGACTTGTAAAAATTTCTTATGTGATTAATGAAGTTCAGTTGTTTTGTTTATATTATTGTGTCTTATTCAAAAATCAATTTATGCTTCATTAATTTGGTTGCTAGTCCATGTTATCTATTATTCACCTCTAAGAGCACTTGAGTCACTTTTGGATCGGTTCCGTTATCGTTTATGTGGTCAAGGTTCCACTTGATCTTTGGCTTTGATACCAATCTGTCACATCCACCCAGCCGGTACCCTATTTGGCATACCCGGGTATGTGATCCACAGTCCAAGGATCAAGCATCGAGGGACCATGGCTCCTACATACGCAATAACACAATCATGAACAATGATGATCAAGCTAAAAGCAATAAATAACAGATATGAACAAGATAAGAACAGATAATCAGAGTGCGGAAATAATTAATATCAAGGGTATATGTATAATCATAAGAAGAGAAAATGAGTGGAAGTCACTCTCTCAATGGCAGCGGAAAAGTAAAAAAATCAAGTTAAGTTACAATCCCATATCTAAAGAGTAACTCAAAGAAAGTCAATTACATATCCCAAATGTTTAACAAAGATCCAGGGTAATGGGGCACTACGCAAGGGTTTCTTCTATCTTAATAATTATCTCTTCAAAAGTGTGGATGGAGAAAGCCCAGCACGGCCACTCCCTCACCACAGTGGGGCTAACCCTGGTACGTAATGTAATCCTCCTCGGCACCATAACTCTGATCTTCACTGTAGCTACCACCCGGAGGGTAGTATGTGAGATCAAAGTCCGTCTCGTAGGGTGTGCCATCGAAGTCTTCAACACCTGCGTGAAAATCTAACAACATTTGCACAAAAGGAATGAGTTCAAAAGAACTCAGCAAGGCAGTTATTCCATAATTCATAATCATATAAATACAAATCATAACATGATGCAATATGATATGAAACACGTAATGCAAGTATGATTCTAACTCTATGAATGCCAGTCTCTATGGTAGACATGCTTTAAGTCACAGCACCATACTTCTTTAGGTAAGTCTCAGTCACTCAATACCGGGGGGAATTGGGTCCTGCAACCCTCTCGGACAAATCCATGGTTGGGGTTTCGGTCACTACTCTCTCAATTCACCATTTGGTCTAAGTATTGGCGCATGTCAAGGTGAAGCCTAGCCCAATGCAAGTCATCTACTCAGTCGTATCAAGTCAAATCCGAATACTTCCATTCCTCCCATCCCGGGATCCTTTTCGATATCCTTCATACTAGAGTCACGGATATTACCCACTAGACTCATCAACCATATTGGTCATCCACAAATAGTAGACGGGAAGCTCTCACGTCCTCTCACGGATATGACTCACCGATCTTCGAGCGCCCCTGAGCCCAAGTCTAGCTATTTGCAACCCTACCAATAAATGGCCCCTTTCGGGTATCCGTAGCATGGTTTATGTCTTCTCCCGGGTTGGTTACAGGTCTTGAGCGTCCATCAAACCATACACTACCACTGGTCGTTCGGTCTCGATGCCCTTCCAATTTGGGTCTGACACAACAAGGACAATCCTAGCCACACAACTAGACAATCCTATGTATGTCATCCAATAACTCGGGAAAGTGTCGATAGGCACCTTCGGAGAACATCCCATACTATTCCCTCCAATGCCCAAGGACAGAAGGGTCAATAGGACACTCCCCAATCCTAAGTTATACCTAAGCAATCACATACTCAGGTCCATCATATCCTATACATTCGATACATCATCATGATAGAAGTTAAATCATAACATCGAAATGATCCATCATATATACAAGTAACAAGATTGATAAGTCATTATCACAAGAGTATATGAAATCACAATACTACTGTTGTCACATCCCACCCTAAATCCACCAAGGGGGTACCCTATCTGGATTACCCGGGGGAGTGAATCACGGTCTCGCCTATCAAGTTTAGGAACTATCATAGTCACTTAGCACAATAATATAATCAAAAGCATGAACAATTCTTTGTATTCAAATAATTTAATAATAAAAGTCAATAAAGGATCTCAGAAGAATCACAAGGAACATCAGAGTGTGGAAAAGATACAAATAAAATAAATGATCAACATGCGGAAATGAGGTGGAAATTCCCTCTACAACATTGGCAGAAGGTAGATCAAATAGAACTAAGGGTTACAACCAGTTCCCAAAATGACAAGGGAACAAACTAAACTACGGTCTAGACAATTCAAATAAAAAGGTTAAAAAGGGAATGAGGCGATATCCCATCCCTAACACATAAGTGCAAAACTGAACTGCTCCAGATAAGTCCCAATCTCGGACTACTAGTCTTTATCAACTTGTACACCGTGACCAGTGGGGTATGAGTCATCAACTTGGTCTTTAAAGTGTTGACCATCATAGTCAACAGTAGTAGTACCTGCAATAGAGTCTAACAAAAGATGTTGCAAAGAGGAGTGAGTTCAAAAGAACTCAGCAAGGCAGTTATTCCATAAAACATAAGCCATATGATACAAACCATAACATGATGAAATATGATATGAAACACATAATGCAAGTATGATTCTAACTCTATAAATGCTAGTCTCTAAGGTAGACATGCTTTAAGTCATAGCACCATACTTCTTTGGGTAGGTCTCAATCACTCAAGCCGGGGAATTGTGTCCTGCATCCCTCTCGGACAAATCCATGGTTGGAGTTTCGGTCATCGCTCTCTCACATCACCATTTGGTCTAAGTATTGGCGCATGTCACGGTAAAGCCTAGCCCAATGCAATTCATCTACTTAGTCATATCATGTTAGATCCAGATACGTCCATTCCTCCCATCCCGGGATCCTTTCTGGTATCCTTCACACTAGAGTCATGGATATTACCCACCAGACTCATCAACCCTACCATCCACAAATAGTAGACGGGAAGCTCTCACGTACCCTCAAGGATATGACCCACCAATCCTCGAGCACCCTTGAGCCCAAGTCTATCCATTTGCAACCCTACCAATAAATGGCTCCCACAATGAGATTTATGACCTCTCACGGATCATTTCACCAGTCTTGAGTGCCCACAAATCCCCACTGCTACCATGGGTTGTTCGGTCTCAATGCCCTTCCGATTCGGGTCTGATACGACAGGGACATCCTAGCCAAACAACTAGACAATCCTATGTATGTCATCCAATAACCCGGGAAAGTGTCGATAGGCATCTTCAGAGAACATCCCATACTATTCCCTCCGATGCCTAAGGACAGAAGAGTCAATAGGACACTCCCCAATCCCAAGTTATACCTAAGCAATCACATACTCAAGTCCATCATATCGCATACATTTGATACATCATCATGATAGAAGTTAAATCATAACATCGAAATGATCCATCATATATACAAGTAGCAAGAATAATAAATCATTATGACAAGAGTATATGAAATCACAATACTACTGTTCTAAAACATGTATAGCAGCCCTATGACATTGAAAAGAAATTAAGAGGCTATGTTCACTAAGTTATGAGCAATAAGACATAAGTATATAGGCTATGTATTTATGTCGATAACCATCCTTACCTTAAGTTGAGTCAATGACGATCCAAGAGTCACAAAGGAATGATCCGATAATAGTGTTAAGACCCTAAACAGACATAAATAAGAGATTAGAGAAGAAATTGGAAGATCGGAGGTCGAATGGGTCAAAACGGAGCAAGATTGCTGTCAGTAGCATGTTTGGTTGATGCTCCCTGCTAGATGGCATCGACCAAAGAGGATCGATCAAAAGTGGTTTCGGATAGCAAGTTGGATTTCGGTGATTTGGTCTGAAATCGGTCTTCCGGGGCTCGGATCGATCTGAAATTTGGAGGGATGATTAATAACAATGTAATAACACTACCTAGCAGGTATTATCAACAATCCAATGGTCCAAATGAAAACCCCCAAATTGAGGTCCTATGTTCTAAAGACAAGAATCCTAGCATTCATGAGAAATCGATGTAATTGAAAGGGAAGCTTGGGAATTAGTTGGGGAAGGGGTTAGTGATACGGAGGAAATATGATCGAACAGGGTTCATACTCGGTTTGATCCTCGACCCCGGTCGAGACGGAGGATATCGACCCGCATCCGAGCGAACCGGATCCAGAAGATAGCTTGCTGAGGAAGGAAACTAAATCAGCTACAAGCACGCCCTAATCCGACTTATGGATTAGGTTAATTACCCTAATGACGGCAGGCACAAATTGGCGGCTGTCACTTATCATCATTGAAGGGATAATCATCAAATAACCTGGAGGTTATCTCAGGAGTCCTCTACTAGCTCAAACTAGTAGAAGTCTATCGCTCAACGGATCTAACTGATAAGATCCAACGACTACCCGAAGAAGGCTCAAGTGCATCCAACGAAGGAGATTCGAAGGTACACTCTATATAAACCTTACTTGCCTACGAGGTGAGGAGGACTGAGATCCATATACACACTGGTAGACGTAAACTATCAGAGGCTTACGATCTAGATCACTTTTCCCAATTCCTCATTCCTTAGCTCTGTGCTTCTAACAAAGCCGTTTGTGATTAAGTTCATCAACTGACTTAGCCTTCGGAGGTGGACTCCCGACCCTCGCGGTCGAGCCACGTCTGACGCTTTCGTTTTGCAGGTCATCACAAGGAGATCTAAGGGCTGAGCAGATTTTGGACGCATCAGTTAGGAACAAGATTACAATCATTTGCAAGCCAGAAATTAGACTAATCATACTCCACATTTCAGTCTAGTAAAAGAAACCAAGTTCCTAAGCAAGGAATCATGGTAATGCATATGCAAGGATCAAGATGCAAGTGAGGCATAGCAAGAATGAAGGAAAAGCAAGTATAAATGGGAAGAGACATTCATGGCAAGGTGTTTGCAAGGTTGCAACACCTTGGCCATGGTCTCATCAGTAAAAAGAAGAAGTGAAGTGAGTAGAATAGAGAGCAAGAGAGAGAATCATACCTTAGAAGATGATAATGGAGTCAAGAGACAATGATTGCAATGATTGGGAGCAAGAATCCTTCACAAATACCAAGAGAGTGCCTTGGGAAGCTCCACTCTAGTTCTCAGTGGTCTAAATGAGTGTAATAGGGCTCAAAACACGAGGCTAGCATATATAGATGAAAGAATATTCCAACAGCATCTTTTACTCGAATCTGGGAAACTTTGGTCCATGCTCTTTGGTTGATGGCATCGACCAAAGAAGATCGACCAAAATAGGTTTCAGTAGAAAAGTCAACAATAGTTCAGCAACTTCGGACAGGGATTCGGAGAGCTATATGGGGTCAAATTGAGTGGGGTTTTCTCCTACAACAAGTCTATCAAGAAGTCTAGTTTCAGGAAATACCTTCGAATTAAGCACGGGAGTTCATTTGGTACTTCAACTAATTCACCCCTCTTCGGTGCGCAGATTTTCACTAAACACCGACAATGTACCCAAGTAAGGGGTATCATCGTCAATGTCCATGGGTTTCGGGTCAAACACCATGTCTTCCATAAAGAGGGCCCACAAGGACTTCTTCCTTCACATCGGGACATTGGATCTACTCTAAGGAAAAGGTCAGACATAACCTCCTAAGGCTTTCAAAGATAAAAACACTGAAATCAAGGTCTAATATTAAGGTCTAACATCAAACAAGTCTTTCTTTTATCTCAAAGCAATTAGGGTGTTTGGGTTAGATTTGGGCTGGATTTCACAATTGTTCTAAAGCATGTATAGCAGTCCTATGATATTCAAAAGCAATTAAGAGGCTATGTTCACTAAGTTATGAGTATCAAGATATAAGTATATAGCCTATGTATTTATGGTGATAACCATCCTTACCTTATGTTGAGTTGATGACGATCTAAGAGTTACAAAGGAATGATCCAATAGTAGTGTTAAGACCCTAAACAAACATAAATAAGATATTAGAGAAGAAATCGGGAAGCTCGGAGGTCGAACGGGTCAAAACTGGTTGAAGTTGCTGTTAGCAACAAGTTTGATCGATGCTCTTGGTCGACGGCATCGACCAAGGATGATCGACCAAAATAGTCTCGGGGCTGCATAATGGATTTTGGGGATTTTGGTCAAAAATTGGTCTTCCGGGGCTCGGATCGATCCGGAACTTGGAGGGATGCTTAAGAACAGTATGAGAACACTACAAATCAAGGAATTAACATAATCTAATGATCTAAATAGAAAGCCCCATATTAGACTACTAAGTTCTATAGACAAGAATCATAGCATGGATTGAAATCAATTTCATTTGCATTGGAAAGGCATGCATTAGCTAGGGGAACTTATAGGAATTGAATTAGGATCATATGCTAGCGTTAAATATAGACATAGCACCCTATATACCTCAGTTTATGATAAGAAAGCATGAAGTTAAGAAGAAAATCAAGGAATGCATATGCAAGGCTTGAAATGAGAGCATAACATCAATAGACAAGGGAGAGAATCATAGGTTAAGCAAGAGTGAACACTTGGAGTGATGGTCGCAAGGTTGCAGCATCAACTCCAAGGTTTCAACAGCAATAAAAGGAGTAGAAATAATAGAATAGAGAGTGAGAGTGATGAATCATACCTTGTAGTTGTTGATGGAGACAAGGAACAATGATTGACAATGATTTGGGTGGAATCTTCCTCACCAATGCTAAGGAGGTGCTTTGGGAAGCTCTCCCCACGTTCTTAGGAGTGATAATGATTATAATGGGGCTCAAAACATGAGGCTGGTATAAATAGAATAGGGAATATTCCAAAGAATCATTAACTTCGAGTCTGGGAAACTTTGGTCAAAGGTCTTGGTCGATGACATCGACCAAGGAGGATCGACCAAAACAGGTTTCAACAGAAAATCTAGAATTAGTTCAGCAACTTCGGACAGGGATTCGGAGGGCTATACAGGGTCAAATTGAGTGGGCTTTTCTTCTACAATTCAATTAAGAAGTCTAGTTTCAGGAAATACCTTCGGATTGTGCAGGGAAGTCCATTAGGTACTTCAACTAAATCATTCTTCTTCGATGCGCAGATTCTCACTAAACACCGACAATGTACTCAAGTAAGGGGTATCATCGTCAATGTCCATGGGCTCGGACTCCAACTCAAAATTATCAATCAAAAAGGTCCACAAGTCTCTTCTACCACCGCTTCGAGTCTTTGAACCTATAAACAACAATGGATCCGGGTTAGGGTCAGGGTTAGGATAGGTCTGGATTTTACAAAGGCAGTTAGGGCACAGAGAAGACGACGATGAGTTTTCGAGTTGCATACGAGAATGAAATTCAAAAAAGCAATAGGCGGTTTTTAAATAAGCCAGCCAGTGGACACGTGTATGATCAAGATCATTTTAGATTGACGATTGCGATCGGGCGACGATTCGAAAAGGCGAAAATGAATTGAATCGAAGCTGACATTTTGAGGAACCGTCTTTTTGAGTTAAAAGCAATGATGGTTTCAGCTGTAACAGACACGTGGTGACTCCCACATGAAAGCTGAAGACATTCGCGTAACTCGAGGAGAGTGATGACACAATAGCATTAAATGCAACTTGACATTTATGAGAACAAGCAATCGTTCGGATTCCTTGTTCGGTTTTCACGTTAGGTTTAAATCAAACCAAGCCCTCGGCATTCCCAAATGCTTGGTCTAGGGGGCTTGTGATACGAGAAAAAATATCGTTGAACCGGGTTTCTTCCATGGTTCAACCCTCAATCCCGGTCAGGGACGAACCAACCGATTTAGGTTCGAGCTGACCGGGTTCGAAGATGGCGTGTTCAGGAAGAAACCTAACACGATCAGCTAGCAAGCACGAGTCTGAGATTCTCGAGATGAATAACTCGTCAAAGAGACAGTTATCAGCACTCGCTGGAGCGGACGATCGTGCCAACTCGGATAACTGCCACGACCGTAGCATCAAGATCATGCAATCAAAGGAAGTTATCCATTACCCCACTAACGGGTCTAACCGTCTAGATCTAATGGGGTTGCCAGAAGAAGGCACGTACGAGTTCAACGAATGGGATTAAAAGGTAAACTCTATATAAGACAGAACCAACGTAAGAAGAAGGTATCTGAATTGTATTCCCAGTTATCGTATTCTTACTTTAGCTCTGCAACTAGTCAGAGCCTTTGTATTCATTAACTGACTTAGCCATCGGAGGTGGACTCCCGACCCCCACGGTCGGGCCACATCTGACGATTGTTTTGCAGGTCATTCTCAAGTGATCTAAGGGCTAAACAGATTTTGGATGCATCACTTGTACAATGAGATACATGATAGGATTCAAATCACATGGGATCAATCATAAGACCCACAATAAAGTGATTATATCTGCAAAACATTAGATTCCATGTGAATGGTTCCTAATTTAACATGTGCGTCATCGTACATGTATATGATCTAAGCATCAAGACTCAATTAGATTGTAAATCATTTGTCTAGCATACCTGATAGTCAGATTGTAAATCAATATAAACAATGCAAACAGTTTCCCTCCCCTTAGATTAGCTTCTCTCTTGTGGAGGATGTTAGGGAGCTATGTTCAACTTTCTTCTCTTGTTCTTTCAACAATGTTCCAAAAGAGATAAATGTAGTGATTGATGCTCTTGCTAGGAGGGCCTCGTCACTCCCATGCTCAACGATTTGGCATTATTTCACTCCTTGGCTACAGAAGTTATGCTCTCTGATTGCCTCGACTGTTCCATGAGCTTCTTTTCAATAAATGGATTTTCATACCAACAATAATAATATACTTGTTTCTACCAAAAATAATAATAATAATAATATACTTGTTAAATTAGATTCCAATTTTAGAGGGTGTTGAGATTGGTGAACTCAACTACTCTACCTACGAGGGCAGAGGAATGCACTACATTACACCCTCCATTACACATTTATAAAGGAGCCACCTATGAGCACTAACAAAATGGACTAAAGATGAACTTCCTCTTAAATGTGTGGTGAAGAGATGTGAAAATAGTGTTACCCTTTACTTGCAATATTAGAGTATCCTGTCCACTTCTCTCCCTTTTCCTTTGCCTTTTTCATTTTTTTCCCGGCAGAATATGCCTCTTTCATGCGCCAGAAGACAGTGAGATATATGATGCCCTAAAAACCAATCATATGGAATCAATCATCGAAACCACAATGTGATTACATTTCCAAGAGATTAGGTTCACGTGGTTGTCTCCTAAGCTATACGGATTTTTAGGACGTCAGAACAGGAGGTGATAAAAATCCAAACTATACGGATTTTTAGGCTAGTGGTTTTTAATTGTTATATACAGCTGGCTCGGTTTCGTCTGTTTGTTTGAACTCCAGTTTGAAAGTTGATGAAGATTAAGTAGACAGACACTAAGGCTGCGTTTGTTTGCTGGAATAAAGATGAGGTGGGAAAAAAGGGGTGGGAAAATTCTTGAAAAACGTGTAGATTTCTTACTTTTCCTTTAAATCCCAAAATGGTATATTGTTTGGTTGCTTGGGGTGGAAATCAAGGAAACTTGTTTGCTATGTGGCAGCCCAACTTTCCCACCCCATGCCATTTTAAAACCCCACATATTTTGTGGGACTTTGTGGGAAAGTTGGGAAAAGTAAAAAGTGGGACCCACCCTATCATTTTTCCACAAAACCCTTTCCTTTCCTTTCTTTCTCCCTCACCCCACTACACATGGGACCCACATGTTTTTTTTTCCCACCCCACCTTTGCAAACAAACTCAGCCTAACCGGAATATTATCTTGTCCACAAGAAAATGGATATAGATGAGCGAGACATGTCCGTAAGTCAGATTCGTAAAAATTAAACTTAACAAAATTAAAATTATATCTTTTATTTTAATTTATTTCACCCTTTGAATCATTTATAGGCATCTATTGCTCATCTTTTTTTTGGTTAAAAGCATCTATTGCTCATACACAAGAAAATCGATAGCTGATTTTTTTCTCAGAAATGGACAATATAAAAATCCAACACTAGCTCTCCCCCCAACCAATTGATTTGTTCTGCATCTACATAGTTGACGTGATGCTTTCTTAATTTACAACTGTTGATACGGAATCTCGCTCGTCCTTCCCTGTCAAGAACCTGTAAGATACGAGCTCGACCTTGGAGGGTCGAGGTACGTCTCCGACGAACAAGTCAGTACCAATAATATGATCTCAACTACTCAATAGAGAATTCAGGTAATTGATCACAAGAAGTATGATTACCTGCCCTCTAGTGTTTACCAGAGGTCTTTATATAGTGTATGGTGATAGAGTTATATTCGGAATAACCCTGCTATGAGTTGTTGTAGGAGAGTAACTCTTTAGAAGAGTCCTTTTACCTAACTAACTCTCTTCTCCAATTGTTGGGTGGTAGGAGTCTACCTTCATGAGGCCATCTCATATTGCTATCTAGATGGACTTTTTAGTGTGGTCGGTCCTACCATGAACCGCCTGGCCGGATCTTGTTAGGTTGTAAACCTGGTCGGACCGTGCAACCGCCGGTTCAGACCGGGGGATATAGAATGACCATTTTAGTCATTAACATAAGCCCCCTAGTCCCTTGTGGTCGAGAACTTTGTGATCGGCTAAAGGGAATATATTTTCTTTTTGGGGGTTGGTCGAACCGACCAATACCCTCTTTCTTGAAATCTATAACGTCCCACTCATGAGTAGCCGTCAATTTCGCACGACTATCGAAACACGTCCTTCGAAGCTCGTGCGTGATTGACACGTGTCACACTTGTCGCTTCATCATAAATGCCTGCCATTATGATGATGTGATCGTTCATCTCCCACCGTCCACCTATGTGAGATCGTAGCCATTGGATACAGGTATGATGAGTTGATGGATAGACTTTTCATCTTCTACTATCCATCTTGGCCGTTAGATATGGATATGTAGTGATGGTAAGTTCCAACCGTTGATTTCATTTCTGTATCATCCCTTAGATTAGCCTCTAAACCCTTATATATATATATATATATCCCTTCTGCATTTCACTTCGTCTTCTGCATTTCATTTCGTTTCTGCCACTGTGAGCTTCGTGTTGAGGACGTGTGACTTTGTTGTGCTTTCAAGCTTGGGTTTTGTGCTTAGGGGAGCTATATTACCTGTTTTCTTCTTCTTCTTCTTTGTACGATCATCAACAAGTAAGTCCCTAGCACCTTGTCTCTTTGTTTCTTTCTGTTTTTGCAGTAGTTAAAGCTAAGGTTTAAAAGCTTGTGTTTTTTGCTTTCTTTTGTCCCTCTTTTCTTTTGTCTTTGGCACGTTCTTCTTTCTGCTTAGGGTCCTTCGTTTTAGTCCCATAGAGGTCCATGGTTATAGTAAGGAAGGGGTCCTCGTCTTTGAGACGTAGGAGAGACTTAGAAGCAGAGCCCTCTGATGAGCCCGAGCTGTCATCAGGGCCCGACCAGAGTAACGATGCTAGGACCGAAGAAACCCAAGAGGTTTTCTGTGGTCGAGAACCTCCCAGTAATGATGGTGAGGGGGATGTAGAATCCCGTCCACGTGTAGCTCAAAGTGCCCGAGCTCGTTTTAAGGCTGATAGACGACGTTGGAAAGATAGTTTATCCCTAGAAGAGTACACAATTGAGAAGAATAAAGATCTCACTCCCGATCACATAGACTATGATCCATACTCTTCGGGTCCTGACTTCCTTCCATCATCTATGACCGAAGAGAGGTTAGAGTACCTGTGTCAAAAATATGACATCCCCTCCGATCATATCATTCGTGTCCCGAGCCCTGATGAACGGGCAAATTATCCAAGGCCTGGAGAATTTGCTCTTTATGAAGATGCTTTAAGGAGTGGATTTCGTCTTCCCGTCCACCCTCTCCTCAGAGAAATTAGTGTCCATTTCGGTATGTGTCCTGGAATGTTCGTACCGAACAGTTGGAGAAATGTCATTTGTTTTGGGGGTTTTTGCTAGGGGAGGAAGGTTAATGTCCGACCATCTCTAGCTCTTTTCCTTCATTTTTTTATGACCAAAAAGCAAGAGCAGGATGGGTGGTTTTACTTGTCAAAACGAACAACTTCCCAATGTGGTTGGGAAGGTAATTTCGTCGGGACTGGAACCCTCCCGTCCAACACTAGAGGGTGGCGTCCCAAATACTTTTTTGTCCGACCTCCTTCCAAACCTTCTTTTCCAATCTACTGGGTCCGAGGACCGCTTCAGGGCTCAAATGATATTCCTTTGCTGACTTCGGCCGAGGAGCATGCTAGGGAGAAGATTTGCAATCTTCCCTCCGAAGATAAAAAACATGTTTGCCGTTCACGGGTACTGTCCGGAATACCCCAATATTTTGCGTCATTGGGGGTTCCTTCCCGGTGAGTGGTACTTCTTTTTATTTGGTTTATAGACCAAGTCATTCAGTTCGGGATTGACAGTGTGTACATGTTTTTTTTTTTTTTGTGCAATGAGGCTTAATCGTAATGTTGCCGAGGCTGCTAAGAAAGATGCTGCTGAAGCCGAGGACAGGGTTCCGACCAAGGTTGATCGGAATCGTTCTAAAGGGAAGCAGACTTCTGTTTCTGCAGCCCAAAAGAGGCCCTCAAGTGAATCCGATCTGCCTCCTCGGGTGGCTAAAAAGAAAGCTCCCATGTCATTTATGGCCGGCTCACTTGAGGGGGATGTATTACCCTCTATTTCTGAGGCTGCTACAGTATCTTCTCCCGTGCTTAAACCTTCTTGGTCGCTTACTTCATCCTCACATGTTTTAAGCAATCACAAGAATGGAACTGAGGTGGCTAAGGATTGGTTGCCGGGAGTCACTCTTCCTGCCGACCAGAAATTTTTGCTAGGTGTTGGCTCCTCTGGCACTCAAGATATGATGACAAGGTATCTTCTTCCCGATCAAGATTTTCCTTTTTCCATATTTATTGTGTTTTATTTTTAACTTCCTTTGCCGTTCAGGTTGGTCTGTGCTTTAACACCATGGGCTGGAAATTTAGAGGTTACCCGGAGAGACTTGTCTGCCATTCGTATGCTGGAAGACAAGGTCAAGGAGTTGAGCCTTCAGGTGGAGAGCTTGACCAGTGAGAAGTTGAAAGTAGATGCTTGGGCTGAATCTGCCGAACATCAGATTGACTTTCTCAAGGGATCTTTGGAGAGCAAAGATCTGAGTCTTGCCGCTGCCGAGCAGGAGAAGTTGGAGAAAGATCAGTTTATCAAAGATCTGACCGATCAACTTGCTCGAGCTTCTCCGGCCACCTTTGCTGATCTTTCAAATGATTTACGGCATGAAGTCATCCGTAGGTGGGTTCGGACTAAGGGGTGCCAACAATTTGTGGCAAGAGTGGCTGCCCCTGGATTCAGGTATGGTCGGCGTGCGGCTTTCTCGAGCATCATTGGGGAGTTCAAGGATCTCGATTTATCTAAGTTTGAGAAGTTCGTCGATCCAGCCATCTATGATGATTTGAAAATCCCTCGACCTTCTTGGGCGGTGGGGAAAGAACCATTCGGTTTGCCCAAGGATGTGCCCGTTCAGGATTTTCTTAACTCCGACTGGGAGTCGGCCCCTGAGGAGGAGGATGAAGCCGGTCCCATGCCGAGCACCGAGCCTTCCATGCCGAGCACCGAGCCTTCCATGCCGAGCACCGAGCCTGCCGTGCCGAGCACCGAGCCTGCCGAGCAAATCACCTCGGATGATGTAATTGCTGAATAGCTTTATTTTTACTTTGGGCAATCTGTTGTTGCTGTTCAGCTTTAAACAATGATGATTTTGTAATAGATAATTTATCATAGGTTATTTTGCCTATGTAAATTTTTGTTAGTCAACTTGTATTTTCTTCCAAGTGTACTTGTTCGATCTATATATCATTTCTGGCATATTCCCCTCCTTTGTACAAGTTTACTTGGTCGTGAGAGTATCTGTGTTCGGTATATGTGCTAGTTCTTGTCATGTGCTTGTATCATTCCAAGCCATGATGTTCGGTATAGTAGGGTTTGTTCGGCCATGAACTAAATAGGTGTTCGTCAACAGCTGTTCGTCCATAACCCCTACCTCCCGGGCATGATAACTTGGTATGTCTTTTTGGAGTATTCGTGCCTAAGGAATGTTAGGTCTTTATTGCCTATTGAGTGTAGGTCTTTTTCTGCCTAAGTGATATCTTAGGTCTTCTGTGCCTTAAGATTCGTAGGGCCTTCCTTGGAATCTCAGGTCTTTTTGCCTGAGATTTTCGGTCTTCTGAGATTTTGGGTCTTGCGCGAGATTTTCAGGTCTTTTCTCGCCCGAGATTTTCGGGTCTTTTCTCTCGAGATTTTCGGGTCTTGTCTGGAGTTTTCAGGTCTTTTCCCGAGATTTTCAGGTCTTGTCCGCTCGAGATTTTCGGGTCTTTTCCTGGCCGAGTTTTCGGGTCTTTTCGGGGTCTTTTCCTTGAGTGTCATGTTGAAGTTGAGTAATAATTTGTATGAATGTCTTTATTTATATATAAAAACTAATATGACTTCTTGGGATTATGAATCTCCCATGTTGTCTACATACTGAAATAAATGGCAAAACTGGAATAAAACGCTCAAAATTTGTCGTGTTTACGACTTTCTCATATGCTATTCTTATTGATAGTATTTCCTGAGATTGTTCGAATTCCATGATCGAGGGATCTTGTCGCTCGTCTCCGGATCTTGTAAATGATATGCTCCGGGAGCGACTTGTCGTATGACTATGTATGGTCCTTCCCAATTGGGGGACAACTTTCCTTGATTGGTCGGATCTGAAGCAGCTGTTCGGCGAAGTACCAGTTCGCCTGGCAAGTATTATTCATTTCGAACCTTGGCATTATAATATGTCACTATTCTTCTTTGATATTCTTCAAGACGGAACTGGGCTTTGTCCCTTACTTCGTCAATCAGATCCAGATTGGTTCGCATTCCTTCGATGTTTGCCTCTTCTTCGAATTCTATTTCTCGAAGTGATCCAATTTGGATTTCTACTGGGACTCTAGCTTCTGCTCCATATGCTAGTCGGAATGGAGATTCTCCTGTGGTCGTCCTGGGAGTTGTTCGGTACGACCACAGTACACTAGGTAGTTCATCTACCCATCTCCCTTTTAGCTGGTCGAGCCTTTTCTTGAGTCTGTTGAGCATGGTTCTATTAGTAACCTCGACCTGGCCGTTACTTTGGGGATAAGCTACTGAAGAAAATCTATGCTCGACCCCTTGTTCTTTGCAGAATGTTGAGAATGCTGCATTCTCGAACTGCTTTCCATGGTCGGTTACTAATATTTTTGGAACTCCATATCTGTACGATATGTTATGCTTGACAAAACGCTTCATCTGCTCGGTACTGATAGTTGCAAGGGGTTCAGCTTCCACCCACTTTGTAAAGTAGTCTATTGCTACTACCAAGTATTCTCTTCCTCCCGATGCTTTAGGTAATTTCCCTACCAGGTCTATTCCCCATCTTGCAAAAGGTATTGGGGATAGAGTTGATGTTAAAGGGACTGCGGGGATATGGGAGATCTTTGCATGTGCCTGGCACTTGTCACACTTCTTGACGAAGTCTTTGGCATCTTCTTCTAAGGTCGGCCAATAGAATCCTTGGCGTATAATTGTATTAGAGAGTGTTCGAGATCCTACGTGAGATCCGCAGGTTCCTTCATGAACTTCTCTTAACACATTTGTAGCTTCTACTGGTCCCAAACATCTTAGAAGTGGTCGAGTGAATGATCTTTTGTATAAAAGTCCGTCCTTGATGGTGAACCTAGCTGCTCTTTGTCTTATTGCTCGAGCACTTTTTTGGTCTTCTGGGAGTTGGTCGTTGTCAAGATAATGTATGATCGGCTCCATCCAACCCAGGTCGGTTGAAATTTGCATGTGGTCGACCTTGTTTATGCTAGGGCTATCCAGTTCTTCAAGGTAGATCACTAGTGCTTGGACATTCATTCCTTCCGTAGCCAAGCGGGATAATGAATCAGCCTGGTCGTTTTCAACCCTTGGTACTTGAGTTATTTCTAGCTCTTTAAAGTACTGTTTGTAATTGTTGACCAGGTTCAGGTATTTCTCCATCCTTCTTTCTTTGGCTCCATAAACTCCCTTCACCTGATTTACAATCAGCTGTGAATCGCTTTTGATTTCTAGATGTTGAATGCTTAGAGCTTTTGCCATCCTGAGTCCTGCTAACATAGCTTCATATTCAGCCTCGTTGTTGGATGCTTTGAACTTGAAGCGAAGGGCATATTTTATTTCAAATCCCCCAGGACTCTTCATTTGTCACGCCCTCCCAGCCGGTACCCTATCTGGCATACCCGAGAGTGTGATCCACAGCCCGAAGATCAGGTATCGAGTGATCAACCTCCCACATAAACAATAACATAATCATGAACAATCATAATAAAAGTGCGGAAGATAAATCATAGATCCAATAAAGAAAGAATGAATCAGAATAATAGATATAATCAGAGTATCAAACAGATAAGTAAAGTGAGGCAAAAATCCCACTTTACAACCAGCGGAAAAGTAGCTCTAAAGAGAATAAACTAAATAAAATCTAATCCCAGTAGCTAGTACATTGGGTAACTAAATTGTTCTCCACTTTATAGACAACATCCTTGTAAGTGTAAATCTCATAAATGGCACAAGGACGCTTCCACTCAATGGTCGGACTAAGCATCGTACGGAGCATAACCACTCGCAGGATCTTCAGAGTAATTGTGGTAACCGCAATCACCTTCCCCGGAGATATGCCTCTTCGCCTTGCGCTTCTTCATAGGGACCGTCATAGTACTCGGTACCTGCAGGATAGTCTAACAACATTGTACAATAAAGGAATAAGTTTCAAAGAAACTCGAGTAAGGCGATTAAAAATCCATAATAACATAAATGGCGGGATTCCGTAACAAACATAAATGCAATATGATATGAGACAAGCAATGAATGAATGAATCTAACTCTATGTATGCTGGTCTCTATTGGCAGACATGCTTTAAGTCATAGCACCGTACTTCTTTAGGAAGGTCCACTCACATCCTCAACCATTTAAGATATCTTGGATTCTCTCACGGATCATTTCACCGGTCTTGAGCAGCCGATTGGTAATGGGTCCTTCATCCCTCAGGACAAACCATGGCACGGGGTTAAGTCAACACACTCTCTCACAACCATTTGGTATAAGTACTTGGCGCATGTCGGGGGTAAAACCTAGCCAAATGCAAGTCTTCTACTTAGTTACATCAAGTCGAGATCCGAGATACTTCCATTCCTCGTCCCCGACGATCCTTTCCGGTATCCTTCACACTAGAGTCCTCATAGTCCCTGACTACGGACTCATCAACCCTATTGATCATCCACATATGGTAAACGGAAAGCTCTCACGTCCTCTCACGGGTTGGTTACCGGTCTTAAGCGCCCGTGAGCCCAAGTCTAACCATATGCAACCCTACCAATAAATGGCCCCCACAATGTGATTCCTGTCCTCTCACGGGTTGGTTACCGGTCTTGGGTGCCCATGAATCCCCATTGCTACCACGGGTCGTTCGGTCTCAATACCCCTCCAATTAGGGTCTGACATAACAGGACATCCTAGCCAAACACTACTAGACAATCCTAGATATGTCATCCAACAGTTTAGGAAGGTGTCCAGAGGGCATCTCCGGAAACATCCCATAATATTCCCGTAGTAGTCCAAGAACAGAAGTGTCAAAAGGACACCTCTCCTTTCCAAACCATACTTAAGCATACACATGCATCAATTCATATCATCACATATATGGTAACTTCATATATGGAAAGAAATCAATAATTACAATCACTTTTATAACATTGGTAAGTAAATCATACATGAATCAATTTAATATGAATAAGTAATGTTACTGTAATCAAAGTTATGCAACAGTAGTATATCATTGTAAGAATCTAATTTAGGAATCATATCTATGATATTCAAATATAGAAACTAGATTCATGCTATCTATGTAATTAAGGAAATAACCATCCTTACCTTTTATAACTCGCAAAGGAATCCTAAGAAGTCAAGTAAGATCTCGGCAAACTTGAGAAGAAGGTCCTAAACAAGTATATACAACATATTAGGAAAGATCCCTAACAGAAAAGATACCAAAACATCCAACATAGACCAATTCGGGAGTTGCTGTACTCATTGGTCGAGTGGATTGGTCGACTGGTCCAGTCGACCAATCGATCGACCAATGCGAGACGATAGCCTATAAAATCGAGTTTTAAGATATGAAGTCCGAATTTGGTGGTTCAAAAGGGTACTAATCAAGGGGTAGACTACATCAGTAGTATTCTAACATATAGGGGACCTCAAAACACCAATCAAATCAAGATATCAAGATCCAAATTAGGAAACAAAAAGTTACCATAATTAAATCAACCATGGATCTTGATGAATTTGAAATAGAAAACAAAGACAAGAACAATAGGAGGATGGATCATTGCTTCAGGTAAAGGTATCATGAAAACATACTTAGATCTTCAAGGAACAAGGCTTAGAAGCATAAATCTAAATAAGGAAATAAAACCTACCATATATGTAACTACCATGCATCATGAAGAACACATAGTAAGGTAGAAGAGAACACTAGAGATCTATAGATTATGGATCATGGAAGGAAAACACAGTAGTTAACTACTAACATGATCAACATAGAAGATCCAAAGAGATCAGAATTCAGATTAGAAGTTTAACAAAGATTAGATCATGGTTTGATCATGATTCCTTCAAAAGCTTGCAATGATCATGGTTAAGATCATTGTTCTAGCCTCAAATCCTTAGGATGATCATGAGAACATGTTCAGAGATGTTTGCAACAGAGAATGCAGCATCTCTTCTACTGTCTCAACTCAAAAAGGAAAGAAAAACAAAGATGGAGGAGAAGAAGAGAGAGTAGACATACCTTTTGATGCAAAAAGAAGAGTTTCGACGAAGATCCGTCAAGAAAACACCAAGGATGCAAGAGAGATGACTTGCAGAGGTCTTTGGTTCGTTCCAGAGAGTTTGGAGGCAGCAAATACGAAGTGGACTCGAGATTGGACTTAAATAGAGCAAGAACAACCTAATTGCCAAAGACAGCACTCATTGGTCGAGTGGATTGGTCGACTGGCCCAGTCGACCAATCAGTCGACCAATGCTGACAGCAAGACCAAAACAGGGAATTGAAGGTCCAGATCAAATCCAATCCTAAAGGGGTTTTGCACACAAGTCAAGTGACTTACCTAATAGGTAGAAATGCCTTCAAACCAAGATAGAGAGCACTCCAAGTCCATCAACTAATCAGATCTTCATCAGGATTCAGTTTCCAAAAATAGAACCTCATCATCAACTTTCATGGATTCAAAGCCAGACACCAAGTCCTCCACTGGGATGGCCCAAAGCTGACTTCTTACTTTACTTCGGGTCATCGGACCTACAAATAACAAGGTTTCCGGGTCAAGGTTAGGGCTGGGTTTTACATCATTAATAGGCCTGCTCCACTTCCTTGCGAGTTGCTCGATCCGTCCACGAACAGAGTCCATCTTTTGATAGATTCTACCCGTTGCTCTTCTTCTTCCTGACTTGTTTCTTGTTTTTCAACAATGAAGTCTGCCAGGGATTGAGCTTTGATGCTTGGTCGGGGTTTGAATTCTATTTGATGTTTGCTCAATTCCACTGCCCATGTCACCATCCTTCCTGCCAGGTCTGGTCGGTGAAGGATTTTTTTGAGTGGTAAATTCGTCAGCACTGTAATGGGATGAGATTGGAAATACGGACGGAGTTTTCTGGCCGCTATAACCAGTGACAGGGCTTGTTTGTCCACTTCTGGGTAGCGAGTTTCGGCATCATTCAGGACATGACTGACATAGTAGACAGGTTGTTGTATGTTACCCTCTTCTTGTACGAGGACTGCACTAACCGCTACCGACGAAGCAACTAAATATAGTTGTAGCTCCTTCTTTCTGGTCGGCATAACAAGCAAGGGTGGTCGGGATAGTTTGTCTTTTAGGTCTTCAAATGCTCCCTGGCATTCATCATTCCAGATGTTTCCTTTCTGACCTACTACCTGCTTTAAAATTTTGAAAAATGGCAGACATAACTCCCCTGATCTAGAAATAAATCTATTCAGTGCTGCCACCCGACCAGTTAGGCATTGGATTTCTCTAATGGTTTTGGGTGCTTTCATATCCAAAATTGCCCTGATTTTCTCAGGATTGGTTTCGATTCCTCTTTGGGATACCATGAACCAGAGGAATTTACCGGAAGATACCCCAAAAGCACACTTTTCAGGATTGAGCTTCATCTTGTATTTTCGGAGTACTTTGAATACTTCTGCCAGGTCAGTTAGATGATTTTCTTTTGAGATGCTTTTCACCAGCATGTCGTCCACATACACTTCTATATTTCGACCAATTTGATGTTTGAAAATTTTATTTACCGCTCTTTGGTATGTCGCTCCCGCATTTTTTAGACCGAAAGGCATTACTTTATAGTAATAGCTGTCCCTATCAGTCATGAATGCCGTATGCTTTTCGTCATCAGGATGCATAAGGATCTAATTGTATCCTGAATATGCATCCATGAAACTGAGCATTTCGTGTCCTGCCGTTGCATCTATAAGAAGGTCGATTCTTGGTAGTGGATAGTGGTCCTTTGGGCAGGCTTTGTTGAGATCTGTGTAATCAGTACACATCCGCCATTTCCCGTTTGCTTTTTTGACCATTACCACATTAGCTAGCCATTGCGGGTGGTCTGTGCGTTTTATAAAGCCAGATTGTTTTAGCTTTTGCACTTCAGTTCGAATGGCTTCATGTTTTTCAATGGCGAAGTTTCTTCTTTTCTCGAACAACCGAAATTGCCCGTGGATCAATACAGAGTTTATGCTCAGCCACCTCCCTGTCAATCCCTGGCATTTCTTCAGCCGACCAAGCGAAAACATCAGAATTCTTTTTTAGAAACTCAGTGAGCTCTGATTTGAATTCTACTTCTTGCTCGGAACCGATCATGGTACCTTGCTCCTTCTGGTCGGGATTGAAGTGGATTCTTTCTAGTTTTTCCACTGGTTCAGCTCTTTGCAAGGTTTCTTCATCGCGGTCGTCCCAAACTTCAATGGTCATGGTCGCCTTCGTCCTTTTCTTTTTCCGCATGTAGTCGTTGTAACTTTGCCGGCTACTTTTCTGGTCGGCTACACATTCTCCAATTCCCTCAGTGGTCAGGAATTTCATCTTCATGTGTAGCGAGGAGACCACTGCTTCAAGTGCACAGAGGGTTGGTCGTCCTATGATTGCATTGTATGCTGATAAATCTCGTACGACCATAAAATTAGTCTGTATGATTCTATCTCGTGGGTGTTCTCCAATCCGTAGCTCTAATCGGATCGTTCCTTCTGCTCGGGTTGATGATCCCGTGAAACCATAAAGCTGGGTTTCGCATGGGACGAGCATGTTTTCTTTTAGCTTCATCTTTTTAAACGCATCTAAAGATAATATGTCCGCTGACGATTCAATATCCACCAGCACTCTATGAATTTCAGTTCCTTCCAGGAGAATTTTGACTACCAAGGCATCATCATGAGGGATTGCGATATCCCGTAGATCCTCGGAAGAGAAAATTATTGGCTCAATAGATATATTTTTATGGGTTTCAGTATTCCCAATATATCGTACTTTTCTTTTTGCTTGTCGATTTTAGTCATTAACAACAACTATTCTTCTCGTAGTACAATTCTCTACGACACTAATTCTTTTACATTCCTTTACCACATATTTCAATTGTGAATAGAAACCATACCTTCACCTACATCATATATTTGGAAAAGAACCCACCTCTAACCTATCTTGTAATTCTTTAGCACATAATAAGATTGCAGGTAGAAACTTTTAGTCCAGAAACTTTTGGTTTTAAAACAAAAATCCAACACTAATACCCTCATTACATTCCTACACCACATATTTTTTTTTTTTAAAAAAATTAAAAATTAAAATCCATTTCTAGTCTATCATGCAAGTAGTCAAAAATAAACTTACCTCTTAATAATGAAAAAAGTGTGAAAAAACATAAGGAGAGATCCAAACTCATCACCTCTAAACCCCTCCAAAACAATGCTGAAAGGATGTGAGAATGAGAAGAGCACAAGGATTGGCCCCTATTTTTAGAAAAGCTCTCCCAATGAGTCCCAATGCATTATAAGATTTAACCACGTAAAATATTTTAATCCAAAGGCTAAGATAAATTCAATAAATACCTTCAGATAAGAATATTTACAGGTGAAAATCCCAGTCACTCATTCAGCACATATTGGAAAGTATCCACCAAAAAGAACACCCAAACCTCAGCATAATGGGTAGTATCCGAAATCCAAGAAGAATCCTGCAGTAAGGGGTAATTTTAGTCAGTAACCTGTAGTGCCCCATTTTATCACGTAAATGCAAACCCAATTCATTTGAAAAGGTGTGTGGGACCTGTGGGTTGCAATGCGTTAATGCCTAATTGTAATTCAAATTCTAGAACGCTTATAATCAAAGTGCCATGATCCAGTTTGTTTCCCATTGATCTTTGCGAGTGTAGTCTTCACCAATAGAAAACTCTTCACCGCATGAAATTGATCTTCACACGGTTCATGACAGAATCCCCAAAAAAATAGGAATACTGGCAAAGGAACCAACCGTAACCTATTCTAGAATCACAAGCATATCGATGCCAAAATCTTTTAACAATTACCACTCGTAACACAAAATACGGAAGAATGAGCAACTTATTTTCCTGAGTAAGGAGATTCAGAAGAGAAGGATGATTTTGTACAAAAAATTGAACCAAATGTGCACCAACTATGCTGTGATGAGCCACAAAAATACAGAAAAATTAAGCTCCTTTATCCAAGAGAATACAAGAATGAAACTCTTCCTAGGCCATTCTCCCTTGGATCTTAAATCAAACGTTTTACAAGAGTGGCAATGACAAAATACAAGACAAATCAGCAACTAGATCATCTCCTATTTAACCAATGCCAAGTAAAAACGGGCTGGGGGTACCAGAGAGAATTAACTCATCCACAGCCAACTCCCCGGGCATTGAAATAGAAGGGTTACTCTGACAGAATAAAAGCAACTAATACACAAGTGTCATCGTCCTAGAAGGAATATACCCCAGCACTGAAAGCCCTCTTTGCTCCAACCCTTCCCCCAAAACTCACTACTGCGGATTCACATCAACAGACAAGAGCACAGAGAAATCATGTGATGAGTTACACTGCTAATGAAGGCAGAGCAAAGAGAAATCGTATAAGTTACACTGTTAATGAAGACGTTAACAGAAACAAACTTACTGTACAGGCAAAAACTGTACAAACAAAGTTTCCAGATCATAAGAAAGCATCCCGAGTTCCAGAATCCAAGAAATACAGCAGAAATCCCCCAGAATTCCAATTATTGCACCCAATAAGATTCTGACAGGTCTCGAACCATATATCACGGAAAGGGATTGCCTGACACCAAGTCAGATAGTTACCCTCAACCTGATTTCACCAAACACTAGTCATCCAACTCAACGAGTTGTGCTCGTCTCTCGGCTGCTTTCTTCCTGATAAAAATACCCCACCTCAGGGCTGCCTTGAGCTTAAGCCATCCTACAACAGCTTTGCCAGAAGAGCGGGTCCGTTCCTCATCAAACCCATAGTTCAGTGACGGGGAAGGCATGAACGATGGATAAGAAGGGTACCCATCCTCAGTTATGTTAATGGGGGCATGGCCTCCCATGCTGAAGACCCGAAGCAGATGTTGCATGTCCTCATTCTCAAGCATCTCATGACTTCTCATGCGGATTTCTTCCTCTGAGAAGAAATCATCAACTCTAGCTTCACGATTACGAGACCAGTCATCGTAAGGAAGATTGGACGCCTGAACAGATGAACCAACATTCTGGAAAGCAGGAGCCACTGAATGTGGTGGGCCCAGAGCCAGTCCAACAATGTTATCGTTTCTTGTTACTTGGACCTGGTTTGGATCTCCAATCATATCATTATGTGGGGCAAAGGAAGTACCATCAAACTGGATATGGGAGTTTACTTGCTGGGGTTGTGTAGGGTATCGAGACGTCACATTGCCATTGTAGCCCGAAACTGTAAAAGGGGGGGGGGGGATTAGTCTTTGATTAACCAGAAAGCCAAGCTAAAACATACCATAAACATAAACATAATCAATGCACAAACATGATTGGGTACATCTTGAGTGACACAGAGAGAGAGAGAGAGAGAGAGAGTTTGTGATTCAAATTCATGGAATTGACCAGATCACAAGAAACGGCCTATCAAACACAGATATAAACTTAACCGTATCCAGCACCTGCTGCTATGAAAACCATACAGGCTCATATAGCCCCAACAGGGGGGGGGGGGGGCTGTCCCAAACACGAGAATTTAGAGCCTTGGAACTTTGATTACCATAACCAGCAAATTTCTGTACACCTAAATCCACTAAATTCTAAAATCCAAAAGTAAAAAAATAACAAATAAAAAAAATAAATTTTCTTTTTTTGGGTTTGGGGGGGGGGGGAGGGGAGAGATTCTTACCGCCTATGGCCATGCCTGTATCCATTGAAGGCTGCTCTGAAGGAGCAGAAACAGGCAGCCTTGGAAGAGGGAGTTGCTGTTCAAATGAGTTACCATAATCTGCTGAGCCCATTGGAAATTCATTTCGAGCAGAGCTCAACCTTTTGTTCTGCTTAAAGTTTAACAGTGCCTTGCCATCATATTCAATAACATGCATCCAATTGTCATATGCCTTCTTCACCAATGTATCCACAAGTACCTGCAAAATAAATTATTTGCAGCATTGTCAAGTTATAAATTGATTATTATTCCAAAAACAATTTTCAGCTTGGACAACAAAGAAATAAAAACATTCAAGAAAGAAAATGAGAATTAGCAAAGTCTTCAAAGCTTCTGATTAGCAACCTACTTATCTGAACATATTATCTATGTATGAGGGAGGGGCATTTTTCTAAACATCCATTGAATGCCACCCCAAAAGTGGAGGGCATTTTGTCCGGAATGTTTTAAAGAGCATCTAGTTGTTGGGTTCAACATCTAGTTCAATACAGATATAGGCGCTGGTGCTAGAACTTGCAGCCTGCATAATCCAGTACTTTCATGCAACAGTGTAGTAACATGAGTCCAGGTGCATGATACTGACCTTCTGACTGTCTGAAAGAGAATCTGCAGAAGAATACTGTCCACCTGCAATGAGTCCACTTAGTTCATATATATGGTTAAAAACAACACCAACATTCCTCGTGTCATCATGATAATAGACATAAAGCTTCCCACTTAGAACACAAGTCTTCGCATGTTCCACAAGAACCTCCCACATCTTATTTGACATGCCACTACCAAGAATCTACAGCCAGCATACAAGAATCAGGTGATGCCCATGCAAAATATGAAGTCTATGATTTTGCAACCAAATGCAGTATCCTTACATTGCGCAATTTTTGTTGGTCTCTTACAACAAGCCGAAGAAATTCCTCAACTGTGAATATTCCATTCTTGTTCAACCGCTTGTGGAATGATCCATCCTTGCCAATCTTCTCCAACCTCCATACTTCATCTGCTAACGCAGGTGGATAGTGCTTTTTGTATACTACAAAGACACAATAAGTAAACATAACTGGTCAAATAGTAAAATCAACAGAAAATCCAACCAGCATAACCATATGGAAATTAAGTATATAAACAGCTCCATGAGACACAAACATACATTCCCCTCTATGATCCTTGACGGTAAATGCATCTGTTTTTGCCTCACGAATACGAATCCCCTCACAGTAGCCTGAGGCAACTTTTGCACCTAGCCTGAACTTCCTGCTCCTTATCCAGCTAGAATTGTCCGTAAATTGCAGGTCTCCAACAGTTCCTACACCTTCCTTCAGTGTCACTTGCAAATCCCCAGTCAGAAGCGGTCTCTTTCCTTCACGCTCTTTCACCACATGGCTTTCAAATTCTTCCTCTGTCCAATCATCATCTACTTCATTGTTGAAATCACCTTCGAGCACAACAATATCTAGTTTTGCTGAGGATTCAGGCCCTGATGTTATGACAAGGTCTGTGTTTGCATCAATTAAAACAATATGGATTGCAGCACCCTGTTCCCCTTCAACTTTCCCTCCAGTAAAGAGGGGGAGGGACAACCCAGACTTAAAGTGAAGCTGCAAATTTCTTCCATCAGGCCCTTCTATTCGTTTAGGAGAAGACCTGCACAACATTAAATTTTTACACAAATTTACCAACACATCATCAAATATTGCATAAGCAAAGAATTAAATAATGATATGGCTATATTGGGATGCAAAGAAAAAGGCTCAGTGCAGGGTCTGTGAAAGGTCATAAGTAACACACTAGAACCCTTGCTTTCCAGAAAGGCTGTTTCCAGACTCTTAACTCATGACCACTCGGTCACAACCCAGGCCAACCCTCTACACCCATTCCCTGCAATGAATACAAATAATAATGTATAACTGAAATAATAAATTGTTTATAATGTTCCAAAGATGGCCAAGAGAAACCACTTAACTTTCATATTCCTACTTGTCTTGGTTAATCCATGTTAGGACACTAATGTGTAGGGGCACCGTAGGAGCAGGAGAGTAGTAAAGAACATTTCCACCCAACCATGTGAGAGACAGAATTAAAGGACAAGGACACACAGCAGGTACTCGTTGGGAGCAGCTATTTGCTGTTGGGAACTATTCAGAGGATATGGCTAAGGTGGAAAGGAGCTAGGATTTGATTTAGGGTAGTAGTTTTAGGGTACATTACAGGAAAAAGGAGGGAATAGAATGTAGGCAAGAAGTCAGTAATTGAGGGGTGAGCTATGCTCAGGGGAGAGGAAGACTCAGGTTTTGGGGCAACTAGAATAGGATTCACAAAGCTTCTGGAGGAGATATTTTATGCAAGATTGACCCTTACTGAGAGTTAATTGAAGTATTTTCCCTTGTTCAAATCCCTGGTCATCCCATTTATTTGCAGGGTGCGTGAGTTGTGAATGGATTGTGATGTACTTGCAAGTATTTTGCAGAAGAACAGGCACCTGGTTGAGGGAGAATACCAAGGTTGAATTGAGGGTGTAGTTGGGTTCCTACCAATCCACTTTAGAGTGATCTATCGACAGTCTATACAACAGCACTTTGTTTATCTGATCTTTACTTGACTCTCTTCTGGTAACCACGGAGACATGTACATTAAAAATCATGACCATACAAGTAAAAGCAGCAGTGACATTATATTACAAGTGATCAGATGGGTGGTAGCATAGTTGTCAAGGTGTCGCAAGGCATCCAAGCGCACTAGCAATTAGTGTTGCCCGGAATGCCTAGCTGGGGGTTTTGGTCACCTTGATGGTCTTGTTGGTGGGGACTCAAATCCAGATTCCCTCCAATGCCTTGATTTTCCTAGATGGTGAGGCAACTATGACAGAGGAAACATAAATTTTTAAGGTAGAGCACTAATATTAAATGAATAAAGTTCCAGCCATATAGCCTAAACACAATTCTTCAAAGCTCCAGCAATTCTTCTGATTGAAGAACAGCTGATATTTGTTCATCTATCCATAGAACTCTTATTCTTCTTCAGCATACCAGAAAAGCCAAGGGCAGGTTTTGGAAGTCCTTGTGTTGTTTCTGCCATGATTCTAGGACCAGCAAAAACTAATGGGATTAACACAATCAGAAATGGTACCACCCAAGAGTTAGTTTATGCATGTCCACTGTCCACTAGAAAATTTACAACAACCTGAGCTTGATGCAAACTAAGCCTTCTTACAGTCAACACATAGCGTCCTCAGTAAAGGAAAATTCCATCTTCAGGTTCATACTTGCTTACTGTATCAGCCAATCCATCATGGACCAGCCAAGCACTGTCCAAGCAAAAACCCACACACTGACCTACCTGAATCACCAGGTGCTACTACAACTCAATTTTGCAAAAAAAACTACAATACATGATATCCTACAAAAAAAAATGCCATAACCAATGCACAAGGCTCCAATTTTAGCAGGGTCTGGAGAGGTCAAACATATGCAGCCTTCCCCCTATAAGAGAGGCTGTATGCAATTGACCAACCCAACGAAGACCTTCAAACAGTGTCCAATGCACTTGACATTCAAAAGTTTATTTAGCATTTCGGAATCGGAATGAAATAAGCACAAGAAACAAGGAGGGGGAAGGCAAGGAGGGAGTTGGAGACAATGTCAATTTATGAAATACGCCACTTATATAATAAGGCAAATCAATCGTTGGTATCCACCACCAAACATTGCCTGTAGATGGATCATCGGGGAGAGATTTTACCTCCCATTGAGCCTAGCAGGACCTAATTTTGCCAATGCACGCTCCACTTCTTCACTAACCTGCTTAGACAAAATGTAATAGAAGTTATTATGGAAGCAAAAATGAAGCTCAAGCAGGGAAAACAAGAAGAAATATAATTATGTTGTCTAACTGATTAAAGAGAATCCATCAAAATTTCTACTACTGTCCACAGAATTCAGAAAAGTGTCATTCAGAATTCAAATAAATGTGGACATAGAAAGCCAGATTATAAAGCTAATCCAGATTAATAAGTCTATGTAGCACTCCTAAACTCCTACAGCCAATAAGTTGATGAAATTATTTAGACAAAGCACATAACGCCACAGTATTACAGCATCTTATACAAGATTAATGCTTGCACATATAGATGTACCGATACGGAGAAAGATTAGTTAGTTCAGATAAAGAAAAGCCAACATACATGAGAAAATATCATAATTTTTATTGCAGATTGATGAAACCAAAGGTCTTATTGTTTGTCATCTGATAGGCTATTTCTTAGTCTGGCTGGTCAGCTGTAATAGCACCAAGTACAGTGGGGACTAAAACAAGGAAAAATCATATTTGACAAACAATTATCAGAATGATATAAAAAGACTAAGAGGATATTGGCCAGTGATTATAAGTCACAAGACCCCATAAACTGATATGGCTAATTTAAGTTTTTACACATCCAACAGGCATTGTGGACATTGAAAGTACTATACAGATAAATCCATCAGAAGAGAAAACAGTTGAGCAGAAAACAAAAGCACAATTTGTACACCCAGAATTTTAGACCAAGCATATCTAAACAAAACCTGAAAAACGACATCCAAAATTCTAAATACAGAAGGAGAGATTTCTTACAACTCTGCGAAGAATAGGCTCCAATGATGAGCAAAGTTTCTGCAGACTATCCACCTTGAGGGCCTCAACGATAACACTGCATCCAAATTTTATTTCTTTCAATGACAGGGTTCCTGGACACCAAATTAATATTGCAAATGCAACCAAGTTTTGGAATTTATGTTTCTAGCCAAAATTTAGATACTTGTAAAATAACAGAAGAAAACTGATTGAGATAGAACTCTACATTAAGAATAACCTAAGGGCCGGTCAACTGATAACAGCTGAAAGATATGAAGTGAATTAAACTTGAAAAATCCCCTTTACTTCAATCCTTTTGTCACTAAGTTGTTGAAGTGTTATTACTGCTAACAATCCAAACTCCACCTAACCAATTGAAAGCCAAAAATTAACTGATAGAATCATCATTATGCAACAGAGCATCCGAAGAATGAAGACAGGTTTCATGCGCAATTAACAAGTGTTCTACCGGATAGATGCTCAAGAAGAAGACCTAACAATATAAACACTTTTAAGTGCTAAGTTCCAAAACTTTTATACACATTACATGTTGGTGATCTACCGAACTTACAGTCTCCAGTATCCATAGGCAATTTTTTAACCTTATCATGCCATCAAACAAGTATTACATATATATATATTCTTAAATTCTTAAACAAGTGATACATCGATATGTGAATCCCCTTTTCTCTAAAACAACTACAACCAGCTGGTCTTCAAATTAAGACTGGAGTACTGGGTACTTAAAACAAAGAATTACCTAGCAAGTGCAGGGCGTTTCTTCTCAGGCTGTCCCTCTTCAGCATCATGTGGATCCAGCCCTCGTTTCTCCCTGTTCATAGTGTTTGATCTCTCCAAGAACCTCGTCTGGGGCCTCTGCATTTGACCTTACTTACGCAGCTACAACGCAACAAAGCCCTAACTTTTCACAGATCTGAAACACAAATCTTTCAAATCAAACCCACTTTCCCTCTTAAGAATTCACCTAAAAATCTACAAAATTTCAACTTTCTTCTCCTGATCTGTAATCACTCACAGATTCAGCTCGAGTTTCAGAAGAAAAAAAAAGAATAAAAAAACCAGTAGATTCAAAGTACCAAAAAAACAAACAACCGGATAAGATCCTAAGCTCTCACTAGACCAAAAAGGACGAGAGAGAGAGAGAGAATTAAGACCTTGAGGGGCGTTATAATGGATTGACTGAATCGACTGAGAAGGTTCAAGGAAAGAGAGAATTTGAACACGCAATCAAGAAATGTGTTTGTGGTTCTTACATATCAGATATCTATCTCTCTCAGTGAACTATGACGGCTGAAGCAAATGAACCAAGACTTGAGACAACACCTTTTTTTCTCTCTCCTTGGTCGTCGCAGATTACGATCCTAAGATATTGGCCGTCCATTTTTTACTTAGACAAAAATAGGTCTATCTTTTACGGTTTTTTCGTGGCTTTGTCCCCTTTCTTCTGGAACTCAAATAGGAAAATTGCAGATACCCCTCGGAGATATTTTGGAATTTTGATAATTTATAAAATGATCCATGTCAGCTAGAACTGATGACTAGAACGATAAACTCACGCGCTTTGGTCACTGCCTAGGAAGTTACGTTTGAAATGCTTTTACCAAAGACGCGTAGAAGGGTAAGGTGGGGACAAATCCTGGTAATAGACGCGTCCATTTGTCAACTTTTTATTGGCCGAAGTCAAATCAGAATGTACAGTATGTCTGCAAAATTTTACCAAATTTCGGCCATTTCAGCGAACAATGAATCAAAACGGCCACCAAATTTTAAAATTGCAAAATATCACGGAAATTTCGGTGATATTCGTGATATATCGTCAAATCGACAATATTTCGTCCAAATATCGATATTTTGCCCATTTTTTGCAATTTTTAGATGATTTCTCTCATGACTCTGTAACGGAATCTTCAGGGTCAATGGATAATCTTACTAATTCTGTCTCAATGATTCAAGAATTAAAAGGCTATGTGCCAAATGTGATTAGGGTTAAGAATCTATATAGAATAATTTTTGAAAATACTTCAAATTAGAAAGATATTTTATTGCAAAATCCTCAAGATTAATATGCAATCTTACCAATTATATTCCAGTGATTAAGACCTCAAAAGTCAACATGCTAAATGTGGTTAAGGAAGAGTATATACAATAAAAGAATTTATAGAAATAATTTAAATTATGGATGAATTTTGTAATGGAATCTTCAAAGTCAATGAGTAATCTTTCCAATTATGTCCGAATAATTTAGGCCTCAGAAGGTAACTGTTAAATGTGGCTAGAAATGATAATTTAAATAGAAGAATTTATAGAAAATAATTCAAATTTATCAAATATTGGCATTAAATTTTAGGGGGAGAACAAGGAGGGGGGTGGTTGTTTGTGGGGTGGGGTTTTTTGGGTACGGTGTGGTGCGGTATTGAATTTGAAAACCTCAAACCATAACCGTACCGTACCATATTTATACGGTACGGTATGAAAACGGTAATTTAAAAAACGGTACGGTATGAAAACGGTATAAAATCGGTATGGAAAAACGGCACGGTTCGGTATACGGTGCGGTTTTGTTACGGTATTGTCTTGCTTCTCTGTTGCCCTCTTCTTCTTGTTTTGTCACTTGTAATGGGTTTTTTATATGGGAACAGTTATTGCTTTTTTTAAAGTCTAGATATGTGATGGTGGAAGAAGCCACATATGCTGATATGCAATTGCTAAAGCTGCTGAAATGCTTGAGCTCAAAGAACATTGCCATGATCTACAAAAACCCATAAAAGAGCAATCATTAAATCTATCCATTATTTTCTGTCTTTGCTTGTCATCCAAGGGAGAGGGAATTCTTCTCTCAAGACTTCCAATTCATTCACTAGATTTCTATCTATTCCATTGCCCCTTCTGACTGAGTCTACTTCAGTTTACTTGACTACAGTCCATGTCCACGTTTTCAAACAGAATAAGAAAGGGTAGTAAATAATTAATTAGATCTATAACATTTGATTAGTTACTTACCTCAAGCATTATATAATATCACTCTCTATGCTCCCAACACTGGCAATGTTCTCTATCTTTGTGACTCTTGTCCTCTGATTCTTCGAAGTGAAGCGTGACTCTCTGAGATAAGTTTAGGGTTTAAACTTTAAAAGGGTTAATATCTTTACGGTATATGGTACGGTAAATGGTAATCGGTAATCGGTAAAACGGTACGGTAAACGGTATTTACCGACGGTATGACATTGTTTACCAGAATCGATCATGCATCAATTACCAAATTCGTATCACGTAAAAACCGTACCGAATTTGGAAACGGTACGGTACGGTAAGGTTTAAACGGTTCGGTACGGTACGGTTTAACGGTTTTTTAACCAAATTGACACCCTTAGACACCAAGTTTCAACCTAAAATTATCCAAAATACCCTAAAATGGGGGGTCGAAATTTGCTGATTTTTGGGATAAATCTCACCTAAATTTCAAGTAGATTATTCCAGTTCAGCCAGTTCACCAGATAGCGAATCAGCAAACTTTACCGAAATTTCGTTTTTTAATCCACAATTTTTTTTCCAACTCTACCCTTAGAAAGAGGTCAACTGTCAACTTTGTCTACATGGATGAGATTCCAATCTAATAGTTAATAATTCAAGAAAGAAAAAAAAAATCTTCAGTCAATTATAGAAGCACATGAAATTATTATATTAAATTAAAAATTCATTAACAGAAAAATGTATGTATTAATTATGAAACTTGCCTTATGTTGTATAATTTGCTTATGGGGTACAAAATGGGGTTTGCTTATGGAATTCGGGATGGATAACGAATCAAGAAGTGGTTTTTATCGCTTATGGAAGTTGGCAATCGTGTAGGACATGGTAACTGCCATGCACCTAGGGTAAAAAATCGTGTGATTAAGGGAAGAAGTTGTCCATCAAGTTGATAGATGATAGGAGTTTACCTTTGTCATGTTCCCTAAACATGAAGGTCGGATACTCTTGACGTTGTGGTCGGTCCTACCATGAACCGTATGGTTGAGCCATATTAAGTAACAAGCCTGGTCAGATCGTGCAATCATGAGTTTAGATCGGAATGTACAAAATGACCAATTTTATCCTTAACATAAGCCCCCGAGTCCATTGAGGTCGAGCACAGGGTGTTCGGCTCAAGGGATTATGCCATTCTCGTGCTCCAAATATTTGGTCAGTTCGACCATGCGTTTCATTGGAAAATGTAAAATCTTTATCATGAGTAGCCATCATTGACGCACGACTCTCAACGCACGTTTTCCAAAATCCTCGCGGGAGTTGCCATGTGTCCCTCCTGTCACATCGCATTTAATGGTTGCTGTGAAAGTCTAAATTTTCATAGTGCTCAAACCATTGATCTGGTCGAGAAGAATCACCAACCTGGTCGAGCTCTTGAGCTTGCATTTGAAGCTGTTTGGTTGACCCTGTATTGGCCATGCATTATGCTAATCCTTTCATAAATTCTTTAGTCTTCTTCATTGTCTCTTTGGTTATTGAATTATCGTTGATCGTCCTCCTATTTGATTGAAGATTTTGCCACTTGTCATGGTTACCTGCTCGGCATATGTAGATATATGTTCGACCCCTTCCTCCGAGCATGGTAACTGCGGTTGTCACATCCCCTCAGCCGGTACCCTAATTGGCATACCCGGGAGTGTGATCTACAGCCCCGAAGATCAAGTATCGAGGAAATCATTCTCCCACATATACAATAACATAATCATAAACAGGAAATAATCAAGGTTTTTATATTATAAACAAAAGATTAAAATCAAGAAATGAATAATCAATATAATCAGAGTGCGGAAAATGATACCAGATATCCGAAGATATCAAAGGAAGTAGAGAGAGGCGGAAACTCACTCCACAGATATAGCGGAACGTAGTATATAAGTCTACAAGGAATTACAACTGAAACAAAAGAATAAACAAGAATATAAATCAAACAAAGTGAACTATGAGTTTTCTAATCTATAGATGACATCTTCAAAATAGTGGACTTCGTCAGTCCAACAGAGATGCTCCAACTCTACATTGCCTCTAATCGTAGTACGCAATGTGATCGCTCGAGGGATCATCAGAGTAATTTTGATTGTCGCCAATACCTTGCGTGTAGTACGCTTCATCGGCTTGCGCTTCATCATATTGTCCTTCATAGTAGTCAGAACCTGTAGAATAGTCTAACAAAAGATTGTCAAAAAAAAAGGATTGAGTTTCAAAAGAAACTCAGTAAGGCAAGTTAACTCATAACAACACAAACAACATGCAGCAAATCATAACAAGATGCAATGCAGTATGAAACAGATAAAATATATATGCATCTAAACTCTATGTATGCTGGTCTCTACTGGCAGACATGCTTTAAGTCATAGCACCGTACTTCTTTAGGAGGGTCTTAGTTCACTCGGCTCCAGTTGGTAGTGGGTCCTTCATCCCTCTCGGACAATCCATGGCTAGGGGTTAAGTCACCGCTCTCTCACATCACCATTGGTCTAAGTACTGGCGCATGTCAGGGTAAAGCCTAGCCCAATGCAAGTCATCTACTCAGTTACATCAACTCAGATTCAGATACTTCCATTCCTCCCCTCTCGGGATCCTTTCCGGTATCCTTCACACTAGAGTCAGCGTATCCGACTCTCTCAAGTACGGACTCATCAACACTATTGGTTATCCACATATGGTAAACGGGAAGCTCTCATATCCTCTCACGGATATAACTCACCGGTCTCGAGCGCCCATGAGCCCAAGTCTAGTCATATGCAACCCTCCAATAAATGGCCCCCACAATATGATTCCCTTCCTCTCACGAATATAACTCACCGGTCTTAAGTGTCCGTGAATCACATTGCTACCACGGGTCGTTCGGTCTCAATACCCTTCCGATTCGGGTCTGATATAACGAGGACATCCTGGCCAAACACTGCTAGACAGCCCTAGGTATGACAACCAATAATTCGGGAAAGCGTCGATGGGCATCTTCGAAGAACATCCCATACTATTCCCTACTATGTCCAAGGACAGAAGCATCAAAAGGACACTTCCCAATCCCAAACCATATCTAGTTAAACACATTCTCAGATCAGTCATGACATACACAACCAACAATTCATCATATAAAAGAGAATGTAAAAGCATACCAATCAAGCAGTAATAATCATTTCATATAAGCTTGAATAATGAAAAAGAATACATAAACAAGTGCTACTGTACTTACAGTAATATATCAGAAGTATAAAGTACAAGAACAGTAAACAAACTCATAGTTTCATAAAGTAGAAACCAGAGAGTATGCGATCTATGTTATTATGAAATAACTGTCCTTACCTTGATTATCGCCGAAGATAATCCAAAGATCAAAGAGAGAGACACCAAACTTGACAAATAGACTCCTAACAATCATAGATACAATATTAGGAAAGATACTTAAAAGATCAGAGAGCAAACGAATCAAATCGGGCGAAAAACGAAGCTACTGCCTCCTTTGGTCGAGTGGTCCAGTCGACCAATCGAGTCAGTACGGAAAAGTAAAAATTGATTTGGTCATAATTTCTTCGTTTGAAGTCGGATTGATCCGAAATTCGAAGGAGAACTTCCTAGGGTGTATTAGAATCATATGGGAAGATAAAATCATCAAGTCATGGTCAAAATATGGGTTCTTGATTTGACCCAAGAAACTAGGGTTTCAACCTTATGGTTCCCATAAAAAGGTTATGATCACGAATGAGAGGGAATGATTGTTATCAAGAAAATAACAAGAAAATCATTGAAAGATCAAGTTTAGATTAACATAAATATTGCCCATGAGGTTTCCCTCGCATGGGAGGTTACCAAAGGTTTCCAGAAAGATCATACAAGGTCAGGGTTTCAAGGAAATATTCGGCTAGGGTTAAGACCATGATGATGATCATAGATCTCAAAGAAACGAAGGAGATCACGAAGGGATGATTGCAAGAATGCAGCATCTTCTTCTTGATCTCAATCAAGAACAAGATCGAAGAAAAGAAATTCGTAATGTCGGAGTGATTACTAACCTTGAATTGGCAGAGCAGAGAACAGAAGCTTCAGATTTGCAGAGGAATCTTCGAATCACCAGAGAGAGTTTCGGAGAGGTCTTCTCACGTTCAAAAAGTGTTTAGGAGGCTGCCGTAACTAAGAAACTCGAAGTAGGGTTTAAATAGAAGTGACAAACCCTAAAATTGCATTTTCTCGGATTTAACAATCCTTTGGTCGAGTGCTTGGTCGAGTGGTCCAGTCGACCAATCAGTCGACCAATCAGTCGACCAAGGCAGACAGTAAGGTTCAAATAGGGAATTGGAGGATCAAATGGGCTCTAAACCTTATGGGCTTTTGCACACACATCAAGTGACATATCTAGTGTATAGAAATAGCTTCAAACTAAGTCAGATAATACTCCAAATCCTTCAACTAATCTCATCTTCAGACAGGTGCAGCTTCCTTTTCAAATCTGCATAGACTTCCAAGTATGGAACTCCATCATCAACATTCATGGGTTTAGAGTCAAACACCATGTCTTCTACTGAGATGGCCCATAGTTGACTTCTTCCTTTACTTCGGGTCTTCGGACCTAAAAACAACCGGGTTACCGGGTCAAGGTCAGGGTTAGGTTAGGGTTGGGTTAGGGTTGGGTTTCACAGCGGTATTCTTCCTATTCGAATGTTGTCGTACATGTTTTTCGGGCAAGTAAACATCAAGGGTGATGATGAGGGTTGCCTGTGTTCTATCTTCTGAGTAAGGTTAAATTCCAGAACTACGTTTGTCTAGAGGAGTCTCTTAAGGCTTTCCTTTGTGATTCCGATCAAAGGGAGTTATTTGGGAACTCCCTAGCTCATGAGCAAGGGAGTTCAATTTGGGAACTGGCCGTGCTCGTGACTCCGAGCAAGGGGGTTCGATTTTGGGAACAGCCCATGCTCGTGATTCCGAGCAAGAGGGTTCAATTTTGTGAACAGGCCATGCTCATAGTTCGTGCACCGGGAGTTCAATTTGGGAACTGGTTGTGCTCGTAGTTCGAGCACCGAGAGTTCAATTTGGGAACTGATCGTGCTCAATGAGTAATGGGAGTTCAATTTGGGAACTGGTCGTGCTCGTGCTTCCGAGCAAGGAAGTTCAATTTGGGAATTGGCTGTACTCGTAGTTCGAGCACCAGGAGTTCAATTTGGGAGCTGGCCGTGCTCGTAGTTCAAGCACTGGGAGTTCAATTTGGAAACTGGCCGTGCTCGTGCTTCCGAGCAAGGGAGTTCAATCTTGGGAACTGCCCATGGTTATGAGCTAGGGAGTTCAATTTGGGAACTGGACGTGCTCAATGAGCAATGGGAGTTCAATTTGGGAACTGGCCGTGCTCGTGCTTTCCAGCAAGGGAGTTCAATCTTAGGAACTGCCCATGGTTATGAGCTAGGGAGTTCAATTTGGGAACTGGCTGAGCTCATGCTTCCAAGCAAGGGGGTTCAATTTGAGTTTTATTTTTGGAGTTTCCTTGAGACTTTTGTCAGACTTCTAGAAAAAAAATCTGCATTTCTATTTGAAAAGGTTGAATGTAACAAAACTTGAAAAAATTGAATGTAGAATGCTCATAACAAAAATTCTGAAAGAAACAAAATTTGGAAGAAGATCCCTCTTTTTATGTAATTGGCTACTGATAACATCTCCTGAGGTTGCTCGTATGCCACGTTGGAGGAATTGTTTCTTTGGTAACTGGATCACGTAACTTGTAAGCACCGGGGGCTCTCTGTTTTATTACAACGTAAGGACCTTCCTAGTTATGAGCTTAGTAAATAGGAGGTCGTTTGTTACTTCCTTCGTCTTTCTTTGATTGATTTCTATTTAGATTCTGACCTCTCTCCTTAACTGGGGATCTGGATCTTTTTCTTCCTTCCATTGGTGGTTGGTAAGGTTTTTGGTCTGATTGTACATACTTCTTCAATTGTCCATGAGATATTAGTTTTTCAATTTCATCTTTTAGTTGCCTGCAATCATCAGTCCGATGTCCATGATCTTTGTGATATTCACAGTATCGGCTTCTGTCACGCTCCTCTGGTCGAGAATATAATTTGCTAGGTCTTTGAAGTATTCCTTGACTCCTGATTTGCATCAATAGTTCGGACCTTCTTAATTTGAGAGGAGTATATTCTCCCTCTGGTTGCTTCGTTGCTTCTAGTCGTCTTCCTTTGGTCTGAAACCTGCTCAGTGATGAGTCATGACGACCACTGGTATCAGGTCGACCGTTGTTGGTCGACCCTTTCTTCCTCGACTCTAAAGTTTTTGAGATTTTCGCTTGCCTATTACATTGCTTGAGTAACTCGGTGTACGTTCCGGGCATGTTCAGCAGTAAGCGCTCGATTAGTCCTTCATGAGTGAGCCCTTGATATAGAGCATGAAAAGCTATCTTCTCATCTAGGTTCTCGATTCAAATGGTCGAATTGCTGAATCTTCGAAGATAACTTCTGACTGATTCAGTTCAACCTTGCTTGATGGAGAGCAAGGTATCTTCTCTTCTTTTAGCACTGATCCCGCTTTGAAAACCTGACAAGAATATTTGTCCCAGGTGGTCGAAATCATCGACCAGACCGGTTTTGGAGCCCCATGTGTGAAACCCAGCCCAAACCTAGCCCGGGGCACCCTATTTATTTTGGGTGAAGAAAGACTTGTTTAATGTTAGACCTTGATGTTGGACCTTGATTTCAGTGTTACTATCTTTGAAAACCTTAGGAAGTCATGTCAAACCTTTCCCTTAGGGTAGGTCCATGTCCTGAAGTGAAGGAAGAGGTCTCTATGGCCCCTCTCGGTAAAAGACATGGTATTTGACCCGAAACCCATGGATGTGGTTGATGGTGCTCCATACTTGGATGCATTGTCAGTGTTAGTTAAGAATCTGCAGCCTGATGAAGATGAGCTTAGTTGGTGAACCTAATGAACTCTCGTGCTCAATCTGAAGGTATTTCTGGAAACTAGACTTCTTGATTGACTTGTAGGAGAAAACCCCACTCAATTTGATCTCGTATAGCCCTCCGAATCCCTGTCCAAAGTTGTTGTTCTTGTCTGGTCGACTGGCCAATCGACCAGTAGTTGTTAACTTTGAAAAAATAACAAAAATCTTGACTATTTTGACCCTACCTTTTGGAACTTGTGATGAAGGTCTACCTTAATCATTGGCACTCCAAAGAACGAGAAGTGACATTCCCTAGGCCATCTCTTGGTGTTTGTGAAGATTATTGGCTCTAATCATTGGCATTCCATCTCAATCACTTCTTCAAGGTATGGATTCTTTTCTTCTTCTTCTAATCTATTCAATCTCCTATTAATTTCTACTCTTGGGACCATGGCTGAAGTGCTGCAACCTTGCAAACACTTGGCCATGAGCTTCCCCTTTCATTTCCATCAATCTCACTTCACTCTTGCTATGATATACTTACATTGCAATTCCATGATTTCTTTCATTTCAACCTATTCTTTAATTCAAACCGATGAGTAGATGTATGCTAGGTTTGAATTACTATGGATTTATGATTCTTAGTTAGTTCTTATCATTCCCTTAATTGATTCCCCATCATTCCTTGCAATCAATTCCAATTCAATTCTTGATGTTTAGCATATAGAACCTAGGGTTTCAATTTGGGTATTCCTAATTGGACCATTGGATCTTGATGAAACTTAGTGTATGGTGTTCTTATATTGCCATAATCATTCCCTCCAAGTTTCGGATCGATCGGAGCACCGGAAGATTAGTTTCGGGCCAAATCTCTATTTCTGCCCGTTCTTGTTTGCGCTGGTCGACTGCTTGGTCGGCTAACAGTCGACCAGCCAGTTGATCAAGATATGACAACAACTCTGTACTAGCCCAAATTGCTCCGTTTGACCTCTGATTTGATTGTTTTCTTCTATAATGTGGCACATGTGTTGTTTAGGGTTCAAGCACTAAATTTGAGACTATTCTAAGTGATCTTTGGGATTAGTTTTGATTCGATTAAGGTAAGGATGGTTCTCGCCATAAATACATAGGCTATGTGCTTATGCCTTGATTTTCATAACTTAGTGAACATGGTCTCTTTATTACTTTTGAACATCATAGGACTGTTATACATGCTTTAGAACAGTAGTATTGTGATTTCATATATTCTTGTTATAATGATTAATTATTATGGTCACTTATACTTATGATGAATCATTTCAATATTATGACTGAACTTCTATTATGATGATGTATCAAATGTATGTGAGATGTTGGACTTGAGTATGTGGTTGCTTAGGTATAACTTGGGATTGGGGAGTGTTCTTTTGACGCTTCTGTCCTTGGGCATCAGAGGGAATAGTATGGGATGTTCTCCGAAGGTGCCCATCGACATTTTCCCGGGTTATTGGATGACATACATAGGATTGTCTAGTTGTGTGGCTGGGATGTCCTTGTCGGACCCGAATCGGAAGGGCATTGAGATCGAACGACCCGTGGTAGGGTATGGTTTGATGGGCGCTCAAGACTGGTAACCAACCCGTGAGGGGACATAAACCATACTACGGATACCCAAAAGGGGCCATTTATTGGTAGGGTTGCAAATAGCTAGACTTGGGCTCACGGGCGCTCAAGACCGGTAACCAACCCATGAGAGGATGTGAGAGCTTCCCGTCTATTATTTGTGGATGACCAATAGGGTTGATGAGTCCGTAGTCTGGGACTATGCTGACTCTAGTGTGAAGGATACTGGAAAGGATCGCCTGGGGTGAGGAATGGATGTATTTGGATCTGACATGATATGTGTCACATCCCGCCCAAATACACCCAGCCTATACCCTATCTGGGTTACCCGGGGGAGTGATCCACAGCCCAAAAGATCAAGTTTAGGAACGATCATATCCATTTAGCACAATAACATAATCAAAAGTAAGAACAAATCATTGTATTCTAATAAGTTAACAATAAAAGTCAAGAAAGGATCACAGAAGGATCACTAAAGAATATTAGAGTGCGGAATAACAAGATACAAAATCAAAAGACAACTGTAGAGTATAGCGGAAATATACCCCACAACATATGCGGAAGGTAGATCGAAATCTAAAGCAAGCTCTAAGCTAATACAAGTAAAATAAAAGTCTAGAAGAAACAAGAGAATCTAATCCACATCTTCAGTCGGCTCTTCTTCTTCTTCAGTCTTCATCCTCTTCACTTTAGGGTCATGCTCTTGAAGCTTCAGATCAGCATCTAGTGCAGATCCCATCGGCGAATAAGACGATGCCGGCTGCCGTCAATGGGAGTCGTCAAGGCAGCCCAAATCCGAGTGTTGGCTGCCTCGCTGTTCATTACCTTGTCCAAGGACATCCGGAGCTGTACCATGTAAGGAAAGGTCCTCCGTACTGGGGCACAGGTTCTCTTTCGTACTTGCAATGTCATCTAAAAATAAGTCCCCCGAAGGGTAAGCTCAAAAGAACTTAGCAAGTAATCCAAACACAATAAGCATCTTCACATGCATTCACAAACAAACATATATGAAATGATATGAAACAATATATGCAAATATGCTTCTAACTCTATATATGTATGTTGGTCTCGATTGCCAGACATGCTTTAAGTCATAGCACCATACTTCTTTGGGTAGGTCTCATCTCACAACGTCGGTTGGCAAAGGGTCCTTCATCCATCTTGGGCAATCCATGGCTGGGGGTTAAGTCACCGCTCTCTCATATAACTGTTTGGTCTAAGTATTGGCGCATGTCAAGGTAAAGCCTAGCCCAATGCAAGTCTTCTACTTAGTCATATCAACTCAGATCCAGATACGTCCATTCCTCGGCCCTAGCGATCCTTTCCGGTATCCTTCACACTAGAGTCAGCATAGTCCCAGACTACGAACTCATCATCCCTATAGGTCATCCACATATAGTAAACGGGAAGCTCTCATGTCCTCTCACGGATTGGTTACCGGTCTTAAGCGCCCATGAGCCCAAGTCTATCCATATGCAACCCTACCCATAAATGGCCCCCACAATGTGATTCATGTCCCCTCATGGGTTGGTTACCGGTCTTGAGCGCCCATGAATCCCCATTGCTACCACGGGTCGTTCGGTCTCAATACCCTTCCGAATCGGGTCTGATATAACAGGGAATATCCTAGCCAAACACTGCTAGACAAGTCCTAGGTATGATAGCCAATAATCCGGGACAGTGTCAAAGGGCAATATTGGAAATATCCCATACTATCCCCAATGATGTCCAAGGACAGAAATGTCAAAAGGACATTCCCCAATCCCAAATCATACCTAAACAATCACAATCACAATTCAGTCATATCATCCATGACAGATATCTCATCAAATAGAAGAGTATAATAAGACAAGATTAAATGAATAAGAAACATACATGAATAAGTATTCATTCATGATCAAGTACATAAAGTAAATAAGGAAATAAGATCCTATTGTACTTACAACATTCATATCATAATGGAAACTAACATAACAGTAGCTAAATCATGCATTCATGTCATAATACATAAAGACATGTAAATAGGCATATTGTGAGTTGGAATACTCACCTCGAAATCCGGACTTATAGTCTTCAAATAAGAAATCAGAGAACAGATCCAAAATCACCTAAACAAGCTTGACAAAACATGTATAGGTCATAAGAAGTGATTCCGAAAGATTGGAGTCGAAACGGATCAAAAACAGAGTTGCTGTCACTGCGGGTTGATTGGCTAGGTTGAGTGCTCCAGTCGACCCAGGCAATCTGCCCAAGAGCAAATCTGAAAATAAAAAGAGAATCTTGATCCGAAACCTATGCTACACAAACCGGAATGCGACGAAACTTGGAGAGATTGTCTAACACAGTAGTCTAAGACTAAAAAGCATAATTTAGGCATCAAACCACCATTAAAACCATTACTTACTAATTTAGAATCATAGTTTCTATTTTGGTAAACAAGACTTTCTAATATGGAAAACAACATGGTTTTCATTGAAAACAAGCTATGAATGAAAGAGATGAACTAGAGATGATGAGATCTCATTCTAGTACATGAACACAGTAAATCAAGAGTAAGAATGATCATAGAGATGCATCTAATATGCTAGAAGAAATCAAAATAAGAACATGATCATAGTTTAAGAAGAAATCATGAAAATCATGTAGAGAATGAATATGAAATCATAGCATATAGAATGAGAAGAGATTGTAGAAGATATGATTGTAGAGATGCAATATCTTCCTCATAATCTCAGATCAGAGAAGAGAATGATCCTAGTAAGAATGAATCAATAGCATAATAGATTGAATACTAACCTTTGATTGAAGAACAAGAGAGAGAAAGCTTGAGAGTTGAATGTAGATCTTCTTCTACACCAAAGGAGGCTTGGAGATGAGTTTCCTTCGTACTCTAGGTGTTTTGGAGGCTAGGGATACTAAAAACACGAAGTTATGAGGTATATAAAGCAATAAGGACCTAAAAAGAAGATTCTGCTCGAATTCTGTTTGCTTGGGTTGAGTGGGTGGGTAGCATGGCCCAACGACCCAGCCACCGACCAGCCGACAAAGATAGCCTAAAACAGGGATTTGAGGGCCTTTCTCTTATCAGAATCAAACGAAACTTTCTACACAACAACTATAACTTACCTAGCATAGGAAAATGGCTTTAAATCATATCTAACCATGCTCTAAGGTCATCAACCAATCTTCTCTTCATCAAGGTGCATTCTCTTTTCTAAATCAACCAAGCTCTTCAAGTAGGGAATTCCATCATCAATTTTCTATGGGTTTTCGAATCTACACTAAGGGAGAGGTCCGACTTGACTTCCTAGGACCTTCTAAACATATCAACACCATACTCAAGGTCCAACTTCAAGGTCAAACATCAAACAACTTCTTCTTCATCCAAAACAAATAGGGTATCTAATTTAGGTTTTGGGCTGGATTTCACAATAGGACTGAGTAGATGACTTGCATTGGGCTAGGCTTTACCTTGACATGCACCAATACTTAAACCAAATGGTGATGTGAGAGAGCGGTGACCGAAACCCTAGCCATGGTTGTCCGGAAGGTTTCAGGACCCAATTCCCACCAACTTGAGTGATTGAGACCTACCCAAAGAAGTATGGTGCTATGACTTAAAGCATGTCTACCTTAGAGACCAGCATTCATAGAGTTAGAACCATACTTGCATCATGTGTTTCATATCATATTGCATCATGTTATGGCTTGTATCATATGGCATATGTTTTATGGAATGACTGCCTTGCTGAGTTCTTTTGAACTCACTCCTTTTTGCAACATATTTTGTTAAGACTTTTCTGCAAGTACTACTACTGTTGACTGTGACGGTCAACACTCTGAAGACCAAGTTGGTGACTCGTACCACACTGGTTGCGGTGAACACATTGATAAAGACTAGTAGTCCGAGACTGATATTTGTCAGGAGTAGATTCGGCCTGGCTTAGTTTCTTATGATTTTGTTATTTAGGGAACATTGTATAAGTTAGAAGAAACTGTAATTTAGTTGCTTACCTTTTCTTTCCCTTCTTTTGAGAATCGGTTGTAACCTTTACTTTTATTCAACCTACCTTCTGTTGTTGTTGTTGTAGAGTGGATTTTCGTCTCATCCCACATTTTAATTATTTATTTTATTGGTATCTTTCCGCACTCTGATGTTCTTTGTGATTCTTCTGATATTCTTTCCTTGACTTTTATTATTAAATTACTTGAAAACTATGAACTGTTCTTGCTTTTGATTAAGTTATTGTGCTAAGTGGATATGATCATTCCTAAACTTGATCTTTTGGGCTGTGGATCACTCCACCAGGTATTCCAGATAGGGTATCCCCTGGGTGGATGTGACACCAGGAACCACTCAGATGCTGATCCTGTTAAGGATGCTGGAAAAATCTTGCACATAGCAACTTCACTGTGCTCATAAGAAGACATTACTGATTTGTAATGCATAATGTGGTGCCGGGGACACTTTGTTTTGTCGAACATTGTAAAAGTTGGACACTTGAAACTCTTTGGCATCTTTGCCTCAGCAATTGTTCTAACAAAAGGGTTTCTTTTGTGAACTGAGTACAGAGTATATTTACCTGAATCTTTCATCTTTTTTAGCTCTTCCTTTAATTCGTCAATTTGCCTATTGACATTCTTCGTACTTTCAGCTTAAGCTCTTTTTTCTCCTTCTTTGCGTCGACCCTTGTCTACATGATTAGTGCTGCTATGTTGATCTTCTTGCTCGAGCCCTAAAGGAGGGTCTTTTGAAGTTCCTTCTCCGGGTGCTCGAACTTTATCTCCCACTTTTTGTTTGCCCTTGTTCAAGTCTCCTGATGGTCGAGTATCTTGGTTGGGAATTAGTGGTCGTTCTCTTCTTGTTCCCCCTAGATTGGCTGGGCTCTCTTGATTATCTACTCCTGGGGCAATTATATGATGCATCGCTACCCTCACCAACTTGTTCAGAGATGAAATCTACTTTTGGAGTTCGTCAATCTGACCTCCGGTCATTTTTTGTAATTCATTGATCTGATTTTTGGTAGCCATTTGGTCAGGCTGCTCGGGCAGATCCTTATGCTGAGGGATCTCCGTGGTCTTTTGGGGAGGATTTTGTTTGTCGACTTCCTCTCCGTTCTCCTTGCCTTCCCCCAACATTGATCTTGTTTGTATCACCATGACTTTTTGATGCATTTCCCATAGACGGCGCCAATTGTCGATACGAAATCCTGCTCGTCCTTCCCTGTCACATTCCTGCAAAACACGAGCTCGACCTTGTGTGGTCGAGGTATGTCCAAAATCTGCTCAGCCCTTAGATCATTGATGAATGACCTGCAAAATAAAGTTAGACGTGGCCCGACCTTGGGGTCGGGAGGCCACCTCCGAAGGCTAAGTCAGTAGTTGGAACACCACAGAGCTCTAGCAAGTTGCAGAGCTTAATTGAGAGATAGAATGGAAGAAGAACGATTGAGTTACCTTCTTCGTACATAGGTTATGACTTATATAGAGTGTACCTTCTAATCCTGTCCGTTGAACTCGTTTGAGCCTTCTTCTGGTGACTGTCAGATCTTGACAGTTAGACCCGTTAGTGGGGTGATAGACAACTTCCCTTAATCACACGATCTTTTACCCTAGGTGCATGGCAGTTACCATGTCCTGCACGATCGCCAACTTCCATAAGCGATAACAACCACTTCTTGATTCGTTATCCATCCCGAATTTCAAAGCCTTTGAGCTCGTGGATAGCAAAATATCATCAAAATTACAAGTATGGAAGCTCGAGATATAATCGACCATATATGATCGAGAGAAAGGAGCTCTACATACAAGCAAAAGTTCTCAGCTGGATGAAGCATAACAACTCAGAAAAGACTTGACCTATCATGCTCGGGGGAATAAAGAGAGATAAACATCTCACATCTTGACCTATACAGAAAGATTTCTTCAGTTCTCGACATCAAACTCCCTTGCTTAGAAGCACGAGCACGACCAGTTCCCAAATAGAACTCCCTTGCTCATAAGCTCGGCCAGTTCCCAAAATTGAACTCCCTTGCTCATAAGCTCGACCAGTTCCCAAAATTGAACTCCCTTGCTTATAAGCTTGGCCAGTTCCCAGATTGAACTCCCTTGCTCATTAGCTCGGCCAGTTCCCAGATTGAACTCCCTTGCTCATAAGCTTGGCCAATTCCCAAAATTGAACTCCCTTGCTCATAAGCCCGACCAGTTTCCAGATTGAACTCCCTTGCTCATAAGTTCGGCCAGTTCCCAAAATTGAACTCCCTTGCTCATCAGCTCGGCCAGTTCCCAAAATTGAACTCCCTTGCTCATCAGCTCGGCCAGTTCCCAAAATTGAACTCCCTTGTCATAAGCTCGGCCAGTTCCCAAAATTGAACTCCCTTGCTCATAAGCTCGGCCAGTTCCCAAAATTGAACTCCCTTGCTCATAAGCTTGGCCAGTTCAAAAAATTGAACTCCCTTGCTTATAAGCTCGGCCAGTTCCCAGATTGAACTCCCTTGCTCATAAGCTCGTCCAGTTCCCAAAATTGAACTCCCTTGCTCATAAGTTCGGCCAGTTCCCAAATTATACTCCCTTGCTCATCATCTCGGCCAGTTCCCAAAATTGAACTCCCTTGCTCATCAGCTCGGCTAGTTCCCAAAATTGAACTCCCTTGCTCATCAGCTCGGCCAGTTCCCAAAATTGAACTCCCTTGTCATAAGCTCGGCCAGTTCCCAAAATTGAACTCCTTTGCTCATAAGCTCGGCCAGTTCCCAGATTGAACTCCCTTGCTCATAAGCTCGGCCAGTTCCCAAAATTGAACTCCCTTGCTCATCAGCTCGGCCAATTCCCAAAATTGAACTCCCTCACTCATAAGCTCGGCCAGTTCCCAAAATTGAACTCCCTTGCTCATAAGCTCGACCATTTCCCAAAATTGAACTACCTTGCTCATAAGTTCGGCCAGTTTCCAAAATTGAACTCCCTTGCTCATAAGCTCGGCCAGTTCCCAAATTTGAACTCCCTTGCTCATAAGCTCGGCCAGTTCCCAAAATTGAACTCCCTTGCTCATATGCTCGGCCAGTTCCCAAATTGAACTCCCTTGCTCATAAGCTCGGCCAGTTCCCAAAATTGAACTCCCGGTGCTCGAAAATTCGAGCACGGGCAGTTCCCAAGATTGAACTCCAGGTGCTCGGAATATTGAGCACGGAAAGTCCTCAAGAACTCCTAGTGCTCGAAAAATTGAGCACAGGTAGTTCCCAAATTGAACTCCCTTGCTTGAACTCATGAAGCAAGGTAGTTCTAAAGTGAACACGGAACACGGAGGCAATGAAGAAGACTAAAGGAATTATGAAAGGATTAACATAATGCTTGACCAATACATGGTCAACCAAACAACTTCAAATGAAAGCTCAAGAGCTCGACTATTTTGATGATCTGCCCGACCACAAGCAGTTCGACTAGATCAATGGTTTGAGCACTATGAAAATTCAGATGCATTTGACCAAAACAATGGTTTAAATGGTGATAATACAAAAAGGCATGGAATCGTCGTCGTCGGGAGTAGAAATCAAGCCAAACATTGCTCAACTAGATCGAATCATCGTCGGGAGAAACTTAGTCCCTTGGCCCCAAACATGGAATTAACGTGACCAAGTGACTGGGGGGCTTATGTTATGGATATTTATAATAGACTTGTTTGGGTCGACTAAAGAAGAACTGGACCGATCAAACCTTGGCCGGACCACGAATAAAACGAAGGCACTAAGCAAGGTATACAATTTGAATCGTATCCAACCTCCTTAAAGATAGGGATAAGGATTCCGATCAAGTCGGGTTACTCCTAGAATCCATATTGGACTCTACAACTACAATCCAAGTAATACAGTATTGGCGGATAAGATTCCTTGCCCCAGGAAGCTAGCAACTATTACAAAGTTCTATTTGAACTCTATTATTCCACAGTTAAAGTAACCTCTCCTAAGATCTATAAATATCCACATATTCATCATTATGAGGTATGCACTCTTGAGTTATTGAATACATTGAGAGATTGAGCTTGCTTCCTTTGTTCGTCGGAGACGAAACTCGACCACACCGGTCGAGCACGTTTTTGCAGGTTCGAGCGTTCGACCAGGAGGGACCGAATTCTGCAACAACAGGGTTAATCAATCCAAAGGACAAATTTCAATTAATCTTGCTTAGCAATGTTCTGGAAGGACTTCTTCAAGCTCTAGAGAAGCATCCGGAAAGAAAAGCGAAGGCATCTCCTATGTCGTTGTTGAGTTCACCATCTTGTAAGCTGCATGATATATCTTCCTATAAACACGTGTAAACTTTATATTGTTTTATTAATATATGAGTTTTTTAATGTGAGTCTTTTAGTAAAGCATAAACTAATGTTGGGTCCCCTTAATGTAATAAATTATGTTTGAATTCCATGGCAACTAACACTGTTTAAGAATTTTTAAGTTTGTTTAGAAAATGACAAAAATACCTCCCTCCACTACATATAGCCCCAACACCCCCCGTGCCCACACCTACTGTCACATCAACCCAATCAATATCCATTCACCTGAATACCCAAGGGGTGTGATCCATAGCCCCACAGATTAGGTCTCAAACAATCACCAATCATTCTACACAATAGTCCAATCATGAGCAAAAACAAATCAATCTAATAATATTAATAAAGAATTAAATCATGTATTAAGGATCTCAAAACTGAATCATAGTGTGGAAGTGATGTCAAATCTAAAGTATACAACTGAAAAGGAATAAAATAAAGTCAAAATTTCGTAAGTGTCTTAATGTTTTGCCTTCTTCTCTAATTTCTTGTATATCTACAACTTAGGATCAATTTTCAGCTCGTAGTCCCACCGGCGAATGAGGCATCTCCTATTGTTGTTGATCAAAGCCATAATAATGCTCCATGCAAGTACAGGGATCGTACCACGAGCTACAATCATCTCTCATTGTTTCCTCAATTGTATAATATATAGGAAGTATCTTCGAACTGGAGCTCGAGACCTCTTCTTCACCTGCATAATTATCTAAAACAATCCCCCGAAAAGGTGAGCTCAAAATAACTTAGTGAGTAGTTCACAAACAAATAACCAATATCACAATCCAAATCAATACATCACATGGTGCAATGTGACATGAGGCAAAATGCAAGAATGGAACTATACTCTAACGGATACTAGTCTCTAATGGTAGACACACATTAAGATAGAACACCAACCTCCTTTGGATATGTCTCGACACTTTGATCTCTCACAGGTTGGTTACTGATCTTGAGATCCCGAGTAAGGGCTCAAGGCATTCCTCTCGAACTATTACCATGGCTGGAGTTTAGGTCACCACTCTCTCACCACACCATTGGTATAAGTACTAACGCGTGTTAGGGTTATACCTAGCCTAGTGCAAATCAACTACTCAATCACATCAACTTAGGTTCAGATACATCCCCTCATGCATCTCACAATCTTGGTTCAGTATCCTCCCCTACTAGAGTCAATGTATCTTATGGCACCAACCAACTCTGACTATGCCTTCTCTTAACCCTATTGGTCATCTACATATAATGGACAGGAAGCTCTCATGTCCTCTCATGGGTTGGTTACCAGTCTTGAGCGCCTATGATCCCAAGTCTATTATATGCAACCCTATCAATGAATGACCCCCACAATGTGGTTGTGTCCTCTCATGGGTTGGTTACCGGTCTTGATCGCCCACCACCCCACACTGCTGCCACGGGTCACTAGGCATCAATATCCCCGCCGATAAGGTGTGATATGATGGGGTTTCTAACAAAACTCCATTGGACTTCCTAGTTATGACATACTGTAATCGTGAAAAGCATCGAGGGGCATCATAGGATTGTGTCACATACCACTTCCACTGATGTCCCAAGACAAGAATACCCAAATAGGTATTCCCCAATTCACAGTCACGACTTACATTCACATAATAAGAGGGTTCAATCACAGTCTCAAATTCATAAGTCAATTTAAATCCATACAGTCACATGTTGATTCATATATCAAGAACATCATTAATGACATATATATTGAAATTTCCTAAAACAACAACATGTAATCATAAGCAAGTTTCACAACAATCAAGAATGTAACAATAGTTATATGCAAATGAAGATCCTCACCTTGCTATCGAATTGTAACCTTGTAAAATAGGTCAAAGAGTATGTTCACACTTCCCAAAAAATCCTATTAACATATTGGTTCAAAGTTAGAAATAACCCTTGAAGTATGACATCGAAAAGAGAAACAAACAACCAACACAACAGGGTGTGGTTGGTCGAGCTAGTTGCTTGGGGCAACAAAGGTGATCAACCAAGGCATGCAATCAGGAGCAAAGTAAAGGCGATGAATGCCATAGCTCTACCTTAGTTCCTATTCTATGCTATAGAAGAGTCCTACCTGATTTTTAGGACCTTTTATACGTGTCATACATCATATACTTGATCCATCTATCAAGTCCGTCAACGTCCGAGTTAGATCTTCTTCTAAATTCTGACAAAACTCCCAACTCAACATCATCTCCATCTAATTCCATTGGTTTGGAAACCAATCCAATGGTCTCTACCTGGATGGCCCACAGTTGCTTTCTTCTTGCACTTTGGTTTTTGGACCTACAATATGGATTTTCAGATTAGGATTTTGGGGGATTTCACACCTATACCCACACCCAATCACTCTGTCGGAAAAATCACCTACCACTAAGCCCACCTTCCCCCTACCAAAAACCATCGTCACTTTCTTCTCCCCTTTCCTCCCGATCCTCACCACCTTGCCTTCTCCCCTCTCTTCTTCCTTCACGCAGCTCCTCTTCCAATACGAGCTGAATCCCATGTCATCATTGTTCTCTTCCTTAGGTTGTTGTTGTGAAATCAAGATAACACGCAAATAAGGACACAATGAGTGAATGATAAGATTCAGTGACAAAATGCTACTCCCAAGAAAATGATCTTTTTACCTTCTTCTCCTCCATTGCAGGGGCAGCACCTCCATTGCCAACGGCAAGGACTCCTCTTATCTTTAGTTGTGCCACTCACACGATCTTCATCATTAACGGCTAGTAGCCATGACTTCTCAACTCTAGAATAACAACGACGACAGAACTCCACCTAGGAGGAAACTCAAAGTGAGAAGTAAGAACACCAGAAAAGTGGCCATCCTTGTTTGTTTGTTTGTTTGTTTGTTCTTTCTTTCTTTCTCTTTTAGGTGGTGGTGTAGAAGTTTTTATGGAGCTGGTTCAGGAAAGTAGGAAAACGTAACATAGGGGTCCCCCAGGATTGAATCATACTCGAACGTGGCCAATTGTCTGGTCGATGGAACTTCACAGGTTAAAAGCGGATTGTAGAAGAGATTAATTTCCTCAATTTAGTGAAGTTGTTCAAGCTTGCAGGAAAATCGCCGAAGAAATTGTTGTGAGACAAATCCAGGTTCTATGAGCAAATGGCGTTTCCAAATTGTAAACGGATTTTGGTGGAGAACACATTTTAAGAGACATCTAGGACTATGAGCGACATATTTGCAATCTCAAAGGGAAGTTTCTCCTTACAAATTGTTGACTCCAACATGAACTAGAGTTAAACTGGGCAACTTGCTGATTTATTGTGGTAGCTTATCGGAAAATCGGTTTCCACTAAGCAGGAGATAAACAGTGATTCATCGAGTTCTACATTAGAAACACTTGAAGAAATCAGAGATGAACAAGTGTTTTATAGAATTTAGAAATCCTGTTACGTGCCAACTATGGTAGTTTCCAATTGCAAATTTGCAATAGCAGTCCATCCCTTCAGATCTATGACGCATTTGCTCCACCACTTCCTTTCAAATTTCTTTTCTCACTTTTCTTGCTTCCATCTTCTTATTTACTCTCTATAAATTCTTCAATTATAGTCTTACTTATCATTTATTGCAGATGTTGACCTAGGCTCGAGATTCTTTTTCTCCAATAGATCATTTTGAGTCTTTTTTGGAATTCTTCAATTATTTTATATGATTTTCCCATCTAGCTAACAAAAAGATGAGAATTGCAATGGTGTGAAATCTAGCCCTAGCCTTGACCCGAAAACCCTGTTGTTGTAGGTCTGAAGACCCGAAGTGAAGGAAGAAGACAACTATGGGCCATCTCAGTGGAAGACATGGTGTTTGACCCCGAACCCATGGAGATTGATGATGGTATTCCATACTTGGAAGCTTTGGCAGTGTTTGATAAGAAACTGCACCTTGAAGAAGGAGAGATTTGTTGATGGATCTTATGCACTTTTGGACATGGTTTGAAGACATTCCTTTGTACTAGGTAAGTCAATTGTTGAGTTGGGAGAAGCCCACTTGAATTTGAGTTGATTTAGGCCTTCATTTCCCTATCTTAGGCTTGCTGTCCTAGCCTGGTCGACTGGCCAGTCGACCAGCCCAGGCTGCTAGCTGCTGTGAAGATCCGAGAATATCTTATTTTTAGGTCTTTCGGTGTTCTATTTAAGTAGACTTCGTGTTTTTTAGCCTCCTTTGTTTCTAAAACCCTTAGAGAATGTGGGAAGCTTCTCTCAAAGCCTCTCCTTGGTGATTGTGAAGAACTCTTGCAAGATCTCAAGTTCCTCTTCTCTTGTTCATCTTCAAGGTTAGTAATCTCTTGTTTTCTTATTGATTTACTCTTGTATGATCAAGTTCTTATTGCTGTGATTAGGAAGAAGGTATTGCAACCTTACAAATACCTCTTCTACAATCTCATATGATGAGAATGAATCTCCATTCATTCCATTCATGCTATGATTTTCATACTTGATTCTTAGCCATGATTGTATGATTTCTTCATGAAGCCATGATCATTCCTCTAATCTGATTACTCTAGCATATTAGATCTAATTTTTATGTTGGTACTCATCTTTGATCTATTGCTAATAATCCTTTTGACATGATCCTTCATTCTCCTTTGCATCCATGGTTGTTTTCATTGAAGACCATGTTTTTTTTTTTTTTTATCAAAATAGAAAGTCATGGTTTTGATCATTGTTTGGTGTGTAATCTATGCTAGTTAGTCTTAGTTTACTATTCCTAAGATTCCTTTGAGATTTTGGAGTGTTTTGAATCCCGGAAGATGAGTTTTGGATCAAAATTCAGCTTTTGGCTACGGGTACTGTTCACCTGGTCGACTGGATCAATCAGCCAGCTCAGGCTGCTAGGCATGGACAACATTGATTCCTTCGTCCGATTTGATCCGTTTCACCTCCAATCTTCTAGGGCTTTTTCCTAATGTTGTATCAATGCTTGTCCAGGGTTTATTTGCTAACTTTGGACTTGATCTCTTGTTCCTCCGAAATATCTTCGAATCTAAATAAGGTAAGGACAGTTGCTACCATATTAACATAGATTGCGTGAATCTTATTTTCTAATTTGGGAATTTCTTAGATTCACTACCTTTCTTATATTTTCTTAGTATGATGCTACTGTTGTAAGTACTTCAAGTATAGTAGTACCTTGTTCATGTATTTCTTTATTACTTGAATCATGTATGAATACTTATTCTTGTCATTTACATATTCAATTGATCATGTTTATATGTATTCTTCTATATGATGAGATATCAATTGTGAATGTTATGATTGAATTGGGAATGTGATTGATTAGGTATGATTTGGGATAGGGGAGTGTCTTTTTGACATTTTTGTTCTTGGACATCAGTGGGAATAGTATGGGATATTTCCGATGGTACCCTTTGACGCTTTCCCGGATTATTGGATGAACCTAGGGCTTGTCTAGTGGTGTTTGGCTAGGATATCCCTGTTATATCTAACCCAATTCAGAAGGGTACTGAGACCGAGTAACTTGTGGTAGCAATGGGGATTTGTGGGCGCTCAAGATCGATGAGTTACATTCGTGAGAGGACATGAATCACATTGTGGGGGCCATTCATTGGTAGGGTCACATTTAGTAGACTTGGGCTCATGGGCGCTCGAGACTAGTGAGTTATTTCGTGAGAGGACATGAGAGCTTCCCATCTATTATTTGTGGATGACCAATAGGGTTGTTGAGTCCGTAGTCTGAGTTGGTTGTAGCCATAGGATACGTTGATTCTAGTGAGAAGGTACCGAAAAGGATCTCGAGAGGGAAGGAATGGAAGCATCTAACTCTGAGTTGATATAACTAAGTAGAAGACTTGCATTGGGCTAGGCTTGACCTTGACATGCTCCAGTACTCATACCAAATGGTGGCGTGAGAGAGCAGTGACCTAAACCCCAGCCACGGAATGTCCGAGAGGGATGCAGGACGCATTACCAACTGAAAGAGAGTGATTTGGACCAGACCCAGAGGAGTATGGTGCTATGACTTAAAGCATGTCTGCCTATAGAGACCAGCATACATAGAGTTAGAATCATGCATGCATTGTCTGTTTCATATCATATTGCATTTGCTATGTTTTGCTATCATGTTATTCATGTTGTTATGGGATAACTGGCCTTGCTTGTTCTTTTGAACTCACTCCTTTTTGCAAATATCTTGGTTAGACTATTCTACAGGTACTGACGAGTATGATGGCCAGTACTATGAAGCACAAGCCAATGATGAATACTACTCTCAAGGTGCTAGCTGTTACGAAGATTACGGTGAAGATCCCTTGTGTGATCATGCTGCGTACCAGGATTAGCCCTTCTTTGGAATGGAAGCGGCTGTGTTTAGTTTATGTTTATGAAGACGTTCTTTATAAGACGGAAGAGACCTTATTTTAGTTTGATTATTTCTTTTCTTTCCTTTCTTTTGGGAATTAGTTGTAATCTTTTCCTTTTAGTTTTGAGCTACATTTCCACTGTAGTTTTTTTTTTGGTTAAAACATTTCCACTGTAGTTGTGGAGTGATTTTCTGCACACTCTACATTTTGATTATTATATATTGGTATCATTCTTTCCGCACTCTGATTATGTTGTCATTCTCTTCTTCTTATCTTGATCTCTTTGTTTATACATTGTTACATTGATTACATCTTGTTCATGATTATGTTGTTGTATATGTGGGAGGTTGGTTTTCTCGATACTTGATCTTCGGGGCTATGGATCACACACTCGGGTATGCCAGGTAGGGTACCGTTGGGTGGATGTGACAAGTGGGGCAAGCAACTTTGAGGTGCACACGTCATTCTTGCCATGCAATCTTGGAGTCGTTCATTATTCCAACAGGGGGGGGGGGCAATGGTGGGAGATTTCTGATAAGATGGTGCCGATGTGGGTGATTTTTGGGAGAGGGCTGAGGGTGAGCAGGTTGGGGTTAAGGGGGCTGGATTTGAAATCCCTCGCAACCCTAACTTGGAAATCTATATTGTAGGGTCGAAGACCCAAATTGAAGGAAGAAGATAGCTGTGGGCCATCCCATTTGAATCCATTGGATCTGACTTGGAACTAATGGAAGTAGATGGTGATGATCCTATGATGGAAACCTTGTCTGATTTTGGAAGAAGATGCAACTTGAATGATGATGGACTTGATAGATGGACCATGAGTGTGAAATCCAGCCCTAACCCTAACCCGGAAGCCCGGTTGTTTGTAGGTCCGAAGACCTGAAGTGAAGGAAGAAGGCAACTATGGGCCATCTCAATGGAAGACATGGTGTTTGACCCAGAACCCATGGAAATTGATGATGGTGTTCCAACTTGGAAACCATGTCAGAGTTGGAAAAGAAATTGCACATTGATGAAGAAGAACTTAGTTGATGGACCTAAAGCCTAGTTGGACATGGGTTGAAGGCATCCCTCCATGCTAGGTGAGTTGTTTGATGAGTTGTGATAAGCCCATTCAAAAATGATGAGGTTTTGACCTTGAATTCCCTGACTTGGGCTTGCTGTCAGTTTGGGTCTATTGATGGGTCTACTGGGCCAATCGACCAAGCAATTGACCCACAATGACAGGGTCAGGGACAATTGTGTAAAATTCTGATTTTTAGGGTTTTTATTGTTCATTTAAAGGGGGGACTCCGTGTTTTTCACTCACTATCAATTCTAAAGCCTCTAGAGAATGTGGGAAGAACCTTAGAACCTCCTCTTCGAAGCCAAGGAAGATCCCCAAGCATCCGTTTGAGTTTCTTCATCGAATCTTCTTCTACAAAGGTTAGTAATCGATCTGTTTTTTCTCTAATCTACTTTCTCTTCTATTTCTTCTGATTATTTGATTATGAGGAAGGTGTTACACTACTGTAATGACCTATTCTCTAATCCTCTTAGTCTTAAAGTGAATCCCCATTCACTCTATGTTTTTTGAAGCCATATGGTGATGTTCCATGTATTTGATTTGGCATGAGATCATGAGTTACCCTCTCCTTAATTTTCTACCTATCTTTATGATTGTGGGAAAGGTCTCACACCATGGTTACATCCTTTCCTTCTATCCCTATAATTTGTGGGTGAATCCCTTTTCCCTTTCTACTTTGTGAATTTACCTTGGGTTTATTTTTAAGGAAATTTGAAGGTAACCTTCAAGAAGGGGTATCCATTTGAGGATTTTCTTTTATTTGTTGGATCCTTACCAATACTTTTCTTGATTATGAAATACTATTCTTTCTTTCCCTAGAGTGAATCCTCATTCTCTCTAGCCTCTCCGTAGAATCCATGGACTGTTTTCTCTAAAAACCCTAATTTGGATCAAAGTAGGACTCTACCTTTTTGACCATGGTTGATGTATAAACTATGCTAGATAGTCTTAGACTACTGTTTTAGAGTTTCCCTTAAAATTTCGAAGTGTTTTGAATCCCGGAAGATGAGTTTCGAATCAAAATTCTGATTTATGCTCCGTACTGTTCATTGGGTCGATTTCTTGGTCGACTAAGCCAATCAACCCAGCAATCAGCCCAAGCTGATATAGTATCTGGTTTCTTCGTCCGATTTGATCCATTTGACTTCTAATCTTCTAGGTCTTGTTCCTAATGATTGATCTATGCTTGTTTAGGGTTTGTTTGCTAGCCTTGGACCTCTCCTCTTATTTCTTCGGAAATCTTCGAAGATTGTTTAAGGTAAGGATGTTTGTTCCCTAATAACCTAATATACATGTCTGCTTTTAATTGATTTGGATTACATGATCATACCACTGTTGTATTAGTTTTTCTTATAATTATATTGCTGATGTAGTTTCTTCAAACTACAATAGTACTTGTTCATGTGATTCAAATTATTACTTCAATCATGTATGAATAATTATTTACTTATGTATTGTATAAGAAGATACATATCATAAAATGATCAATCACATATATAATTAACAAGAATGAATAATCATGATAACAAAAGAATATATAAACATGGCACTACTGTACTTGAAGTACTTACAACAGTCATATATTGTAAGAAATATGATAAAGAAGGTGAACCTACTAAGTTTCCAACATAGAAGCAAGATTCACATAATCTATGTAATTATGGTAACAACCGTCCTTACCTTAACTCGACTCGAAGATGGTCCGGATATCAAGGAGAATGGTCCAAGGTTAGTACTTGAACCCTAGACAATATAGGTGTAATATCAGAAGAAAAATCAAGCAAATTAGAGGTAGAACGGATCAAAATGAACAATGCGTCAAAAATCATTTTCAGCTGGTTGACTGGCTTGGTTGACTGACTCAGTCGACCAAGCAGTCGACCAGGTGAACAGTAACGGGGAATATTTTGGATTTTTGATCCGAAACCGATCTTTCGGGACTCGAATCACTCTGAAATTTGGAGGGAGTGTTAGGAACAATAAATGGATACTATCTAGCAAGGATTTAACATCAATCAATGGTCCAATTAAGAGTCCCCAATTTGAAACCCTAATTTCAACATTGCTAAAATCATGTTCTTCAATGAAATCAATTGCAAATGTAAAAGGGAAATTAGGGATTCAATTAAAGAAGTGATGAGCAATAGATTAGAATCAATTTCTAATATGAAATCAGACCTAGCATACTATAGAAATCAGTTTAGGAAAAGGAAACATGTTGATGTGAAGAAAATCATAAGAATGTAAGCTAAGAATCAAATATGAGATGCATAGCATTAATGGAATGAAAGGGGGTTTATTCTAATCAAAAGAGATTGTAGAAGAGGTGGTTGCAAGGTTGCAGCACCTTCTTCATAACCTCAGTAGCAAGAACAAGAGTAGATGAGAGTGAATTTAGAGAGAGAGTAGCAGATTCTTACCTTGAAGATGAAATTAGAGAAGATGAACAATGATTCTTGTAGAAGATCTTCACCAATGCCAAGGAGGAGCCTAAGAGGAGCCTTCCCACGTTCTCAGGGTGTTCTAGCAATAGAATGGGGTTTAAGCCACGAAGTCCCCTTAAATAGAACCCAAAATGACCAAAAACCCAAAATTCTCGGGCTTAAAATCAGCTTGGTAGACTGCTTGGTCGACTACCTTGGTTGACTGGCTCAGTCAACCAGCCAGTCGACCAAGCAAGAACAACAACTTGGGGGAGGGAATTGGAGGGCCAGATCAACCCGAATTCACTTGGGCTTTTTCCTACAACTCAATCAACAAGTCTAGGTTAGAGAATTACCTTCGAATCATGTCTGGGAGTGCCTTAGGTCCATCAACTAAACTCCCCTTCTTCAAGGTGCAGTTTCTTAACACACTAACAATGCATCCAAGTATGGAGCACCATCATCAATATCCATGGGTTTCGAGTCAAACACCATGTCTTCTACAGAGAGGGCCCACAGAGACTTCTTCCTTCACTTTAGGCATTGGATCTACCCTAAGGGAAAGGTCTGACATGACTTCCTAAGACTTTCAAAAATAGTAACAATGAAATCAAGGTCCAACATCAAGGTCTAACATTAAACAAGTCTTTCTTCACCCAAAACAGATAGGGTGTCCTAGCTAGGTTTGGGCTGGATTTCACAGAAAATTTACCAAGTCACAACACCGGCATGCAGTTCTTCAAGAATGGGCTGGGTGGAGGTCCACCATGCATCAGCTTCATGCTGGAGCTTCTGCTCAGCAAACAAAATCTTATGAGCTTCAGAACATTGCAGATGACGGAAAGCCTTCTCTAGCTCTCGTAGCCACTTGTTCGGAAACAAGGTATCTTTGGACACTCCAGTGAAGGTGGGCACTTGCAACTTCAAGAAACTCTCCATCAGACGTGTATGAGGAGTTCCAGCTAACCTTTCCACATTCGAGATTGTGGTAATAGGGTTCCCATTCACACTAGTACGAGTCTCATTATGAAGAGTCATGAATCCCATCATCATCTGACTAAACTGGTTTGCTTGCTGCTGCATTATATTGCCCAAGATGTTGTCAATATCACAAAAGCTTCCTATGTTTGGGGCATCGGGTATGTCATTAGCAGTTTGATCACCAGTATGAGTCTACTGATCAGAACCACCATTTGGTATCTCTTCATTCCCGTTGTTGCTGGATCCAACACGACAATTTCTCAACAGAACCATTCTGCAAAATCAAAAATATCAAAAACACCGAAAATCGAAGATTCAACATAAACCACATGTCCAAATGATTGGAAATCTTAAATCAGGCCTATATACATCCATTTACTCATCAAACAAACAATTATAGGAAAAAATCATGTTTTTCCAAAATTCATCAGAATTTGGAGCTACTGTGACCATTGGTCGACTGCTTGGTCGATTGGCCCAGTCGACCAACCAATCGACCAAGCTTGGCAGAACGCGAAAAATCAGGTTTTAAGTCACAAAGCTTCATTCCAAACTCATTTCAAACCTTGCAAACTTGAGAGGGAGCTCTGGAGAAGAGATTCTAAGGTCTTTCTAAGTGTTTCCAAGTTGGTTTGGTGCTTCAACAACAACTCTTCATCACACTAAGATCATCATACAAGGTAAACACTCTTTTCTCTCTCAAATGCATCTTCTCATGCTTACACTTGAACAAAAATCATGTTATGCTTGTGTCTATTGTTAGAAATCATGCCTAGGAACACTTAGAAACATGTTCCATGAGTTTTTAACACAATGCCATGCTTAGACAACAAGTACTAACACAATCTAGCACTTTTTCACCACTATCGCAACCTAAAGTTCCAAATTTTAGGAAAACTTCAATTTTTCACAAACCGCTAGGAGTTTTCGCACAAAATCAAATGCTACATGCTTGAAATGATATTTTAGATGTGTACATGTATTTTGATTCAATCAATTTCAAAATTTCAAAAAAAAATCCAATTTTGACCTAATTTCCAAAATTCCCAATTTTCCTTCTTGTTGAATTTGACTTTAGACCAAGATTTCGATGGATTTTCTTCAAATAAAACATATTAACATGTTAACCAAGTATTATGCACATGCTATTATGTTCAATTTGCATTTTCTCTTAAATCAAAATTTTTTGAAAAATTACGAAAATGCCCTTCTTGCTGAATTTTTCGTAATAACACTGACAATCAAAGTCTTTTGTCTTTTCCACAGACATACACACTATGCAGGGATGAGGATGAGGTCGAGGTCGAGGTTGAGGTTGCCTAGTGGGTGCCAGGAGAGGTAGAGGTCAGGTTCTAGCTTAGCCACGAGTGGAGGTTCTGTGACTTAGTTGGTTCGATACGCTGCAGGCAGAGTTCCTGTACGAGGCGTACTTTGAGTAGTGTTGTATCGAGTTTGGGCGGCTACTTCACCTATGGGAGCTTAGGGTGTTCAGGATTCGGCAGAGATTTGACACTATGCAGTGGATTCATCTTTTCATGGCAGACTTGCCTGTGTACCCTGAGCTAGTGAGGTTGTTCTTCAGCAACCTCTCATCTACTGAGGAGGCCAGAGGTCGGGGCCGTCCTTTTTGACTGATCATAGAGAACTAGGTTCGAGAGACACAGATTAGGTTTTCCACGAGGACGCTAGCTCAGATTCTCTAGGTGCCTTATTATCCACACGAGTGCAGGTGGATAGCTACTTGTTGCCATATGAGCTTCATGAGATATGTTCCACTCTTTGGGATGACCGAGAGTGTTACGCTCCATGGAATAGTGGACAGATGACGGATTCAACTAGAATTATCGGTCGCATTGTGGGACGAAATATCATACCGAAGGCCAGACATCATCATTGGGTCCCAGTGATGGAGGCCCTAGTCATATATCGCATCTATATGGGATATCAGATTGACTTGTCCTACATTATCCAGAACGTCATGATTGATCTGGTGGTGCATCCGAGTACGAGGAACCTTTGTTTTGGGAGATTATTGACATTGGTCTTCCGACACTTTGGGGTGAGGCTAGAGGACACACAGATGGTCACTGGAGCTCTAGGATATGTCATCGGGACTAAGACGATTGACAGATGCAGCTCACCCCGATTGAGAGATTCGAGGGTGAGGATGATGATGACTTAGAGGAGGAGGTTGACGAGTCAGATGGTGGAGGGGAGGATGTCGGTCCAAATAGTGATGATCAGGCCGGAGATGATATTGAGATGCACGAGGCTGATCCGGAGCATCACGAGATCCCCACATCATCGCGTTTTGAGATCGGAGGCTCATCACACATAGTTCCAAAGACTTTGGATCTCAGTGCATAGATGAGGTCCATGAATTCCATGCTGGAGAGGATGGAGGTCAGACATGAGTAGATGTATAGTACTATGGGGTTGAGGCAGGAGCAGATAGAGTTGAGACAAGGGTAGATAGAGTCTCAGCTCACTCAGATTGCAGAGGACTTCAAAGTACTTAGAGATCAGAGACGATCACCTAGATAGATTGTACTTAGGATTTTCCTTTTTATGCTTTATCAAATGTACTCATTGTAAAATTTCTTTAAAATTAATGAAGTTCACTTTTGTTTTGCTTTATTATTGTGTATTATGCACTTTCCTTTTATTGCATTATGTGATGTTTGTGTAATCAAAATTATTGTATATTATTCAAATAACAAATTATGCTTCATTAATTAATTTTCTAGCCCAGGTGTTCTATTATTCACTTTTAAGAATACTTGAGTCATTTTTGGATATATGACTCATGAATGTTCCGTCATTGTTTTCAGTGGTTAGGATTTCCTTCAACTTTGGGCTCTGATATCACTCCACATCCACCCAGTCGATACCCTACCTGGCATACCTGAGTGTGTGATCCACAACCCCGAAGAACAATTATCAAGGAAATCATCCTCCCACATGCACAATAACATAATCATGAACAGAATAAAATCAATGTGTAATATCATAAACAAGAGATCAAGATAAGAAAAGAGAATGACAATATAATCAGAGCGAGGAAAATGATACCAAAATGGGTAGAGTGAGGCGGAATTATATATATATATATATATATATATATATATATATATATATATATATATATATATATATATATATATATATATATATATATATATATATATATATATATATATATATATATATTATATAATCAAAATGGGTAGAGTGAGGCGGAATCTCACTCCACGGTTACAGCGAAAAAGTAGTTTGAAAGTTAAGAAGAGGATTACAACCGATTCCAAAAGAAAACAAGGAAAGTATTAATCAAACTAAACTAGAGTATCTTCTACTTTATAAAGGACATCATTATAAGCATAAACTTCAGGAATCAAGCATGGCCGCTTCCACTCCACGGTTGGGCTAATCATGGTACGAAACATGAGCACATGAGGGATCATCACCGAGATCTTCATATTTGCCAACACCTTGTGTGAAGTATGCTTCTTCAGCTTGCACTTCCTTAAAAGATATTTGCACAAAAAGGAGTGAGTTCAAAAGAACTTAGCAAGGCAAGTTATTCCACCAACATAAATAACATGATAGCAAAACATAACATGATGCAATATGATATGAAATAGACAATGCACGTATGAAGCTAACTCTATGTATGTTGGTCTCTATAGGCAGACATGCTTTAAGTCATAGCACCATACTTCTTTGGGTAGGTCTCAAATCACTCATCCTTGGTTGGCAAAGGGTCCTACATCCCTCTCGAACAATCCATGGCTGGGGTTTTGGTCACCGTTCTCTCACATCACCATTTGGTCTAAGTATTGGTGCATGTCAAGGTAAAGCCTAGCCAAATGCAAGTCTTCTACTTAGTTATATCAACTCAGGTCTAGATACGTCCATTCCTCGCCCCGGACGATCCTTTCCGGTATTCTTTTCACTAGAGTCAGCATAGTCCCGGACTACGGACTCATCAACCCTATTGGTCATCCACAAATAATAGACGGGAAGCTCTCACGTCTTCTCACGGATATAATTCACCAGGCTCGAGCGCCCGTGAGCCCAAGTCTACTATTTGCAACCCTACCAATAAATGGCCTCTCACGAGTATCCACAATGTGATTCATGTCCTCTCACGGGTTGGTTACCGATCTTGGGGGCTCACAAATCCCCATTGCTACCACGGGTCGTTTGGTCTCAATACCCTTTCGAATTGGGTCTGATATAACAGGGACATCCTAGCCAAACATCGCTAGAAAAGCCCTAGGTATGTCAACCAATAATCCGGGAAAGTATCGAAGGGCACCATTGATAACTCTATGAAATAGAGTTAAGATTGGTAACTTTATACTTGAGATGGCTTGATTTAGGAGTATTTTGTCTTTGTTCTAGTGATAGTATTCATTAGATGTTGTCTTATTTAGTCTTAACATGTTGCATTTTGTTTAGTTCATTATTGTCACTCTTACATGAATTTATCTTCAGATTTGTGGATGAATTTGATTGTTTTGCTTTCTCTTGAAAAATGTAGGTAAGAAGCCATAATAGGAGAAGAAGCTGTCCTCTAACTTTGCTGTGAAGTTTGATGCAGCAATACAAAACAGAATATTCTTAGATCCAATACAAGTGGAAATGACTAGAAGGGGCTAACTTAAGAGGACATTATTCTTGTAAATATATGATTGTTCTCAGCCCTTGATCTCAGGAGGAATGTTTTAATCCTAAGGCCAGAATCTAACTTAATGATTGAAGGCATTTATGGAAGAAAGAGAAGAGAGGCAAAGGGGAGGTGGAACATTGCAACACACGGCTAAGGGGAATAGGGGACACGGCTGAAGCAAGGAAAAGAAGAACCAGAGCTGGAATCATTGCAGAAGCAAGGAAAGCTGCTGGAGAAGATGATCTGCTGGAGAAGAAGGCTGGAGCTCTTGTGGAAGCATTGAAGCTTTAGTTTCTTTTCATTTTTATAAACTTATCTTCTCATCTTCTAGCTTAATGTTAACTATAACTACTGCTGTGTTTTTAATGACTGTTATGGGCCAAACTTGTGTTGTGTTGGGATGATAGTAGTACCTAAACCTGAATTTTGAGATTTAACTATCATGTGTTCTTTAGTTTTGCTACAATACAACCTTTTGTCAATGAATTTAGCATGATATATATTGATTAATTTCGGTTCTTGAATGATCTTTCATGAATGAATGCTATGATTGAATTAATTGGAAAGTTAATGCAGCCTAGATGCTTGTTGAATTGTGTGAGTTAGCATAATCTTTAATTAGTTTATGTTAATTAGTAGGTTGGGTAGGAATACTCAATTACCTCACATGGCCATGATTGGGATTGGGTTTAAATTGCATTCATATTTCAATTCTTAATAGGAATATGCAACTGTTGATTTAGGATGCTAGTTTATGTGTATTGGAAAATACCATATTGCCATTCATTCCAGGTTCTTGATATATTTTGGGGTTGTAGTATTACTTTAGTATTTGCATTATATAATTCAGGGGAGGGGAAACTTGATTCCCAACACTCTTTTCACTCACTAAGTTCCCTCTATTGCTTAATCTCCATTTTAGTTCTTTAGTTTAATTACCTGTTATTTGATTATTTAGTTAGTCAATCACAAATCAATCTTGTTAATCTTGTTTAATTCAGTTTTACTTTTACATTGAAAGTTAATGATAGAATTCTCCGTGGGATCGATACTCTACTTATCATTTATTACTTGATTGAGACACGTGCACTTGCGTAACATCTTGGTACACAAGCAACAAGTTTTTGGTGCCTTCGAAAATATCCCATACTATTCCCATTGATTTCCAAGGACAGAAATGTCAAAAGGACACTTCTCAATCCCAAATCATACCTACTCAATCACATTCCCAATTCAGTCATATCATTCACAACCAATATCTCATCATATAGAAAGATGCATATAAACATGATCAATCGCATATGTAAATGACAAGAATAAGTATTCATAAACAAAAGAATACATGAACATGATACTACTGTACTTGAAGTACTTACAACAGTAATATAATAATAAGAAAATACAACTATGGTAGTGAATCTAAGAAATTTCCAAAATAGAAACTAAGATTCACGAAATCTATGCAATTATGGAAACAACTGTCCTTACCTTAAATAACTTTGATGAGTATCCAAAGGTCAAAGGGAATGGTTCCAAACTTAGCAAATAAACCCTAAACAAGCATAAATACATCATTAGGAAAGAGGCCCAAAAGATCAGAGATCGAACGAATCAAATTGGAGAAAGAACACAGCTACTGTCTTGCTTGGTCGATTGGGTGGTAGCTTGGCTCAGTCGACCAAGCAATCGACCACCTGAACAGTACGCAGCAGAAATCTGATTTTTTATCCGAAACTCATTCTACAAGATCCGAAACACTATGAAACTTGAAGGAAACCTTTAAAACAGTAATCTAACACTAAAATAGCATAGATTAGACACTAACAATGATAAAAAAAAAAAAAATCACTACTTACTAATTTAGAAACATGACTTTCTAATTCAGTAAAATTCATAGTTTTCGATGAAAACACGCTATGAACTCAAAAGAAAAATTAGAGATGATAGGATCTCATCCTAGTAGAACACAAATAGTAGATCATACATAAAACCAACATGCAAAACAGATCTAAAATGCTAGAGAAATCAAATCGAAAGAATAATCATGGTTCATGAAGAAATCACAAGGATCACGGTTAAGATCAATATGAAGATCATAGAACCTTATGAATGAATGGAGATCATAGAAGAGAATGGGTTCAAGGATGCAACATCTTCTTCATAACCTCAACATAGAGAATAAATCATAGTAAGAGTAGATCAACACCATACAAGAGAGATTACTAACCTTTGATCGAAGAATAAGAGATTGAAAACTTGAAGTCTTGCAAGAGTTCTTCACAAATACCAAGGAGAGGCTTTGAGAGAGTCTTCCCATGTTCTCTGAGGGTTTTAGAAACAAAGGAGGCTAAGAAACACATACTTCTATTATATAGAGCACCAACAGACCTAACAGAAGATCTTTGGCAGATTCTGTCCCTGTTGGTCGACTGGTTGTTCGATTGGCCCAATCGACCACCCAGTCGACCAAGCAAGTCAGCAAGGCCAAAACAGGGAAATGAAGGTCCAAATCAAGTCCAAACCCAATGAGCTTCTCCCAACACAATATATAACTTACCTAGTATAGAGGAATGCCTTCAAATCATGTCCAACTACACTTTAAGCCCATCAACTAGACTCATCTTCATCAAGGTGCAATTTCATTTCCAACTCTAAACAAGCTTCCAAGTATGGAACACCATCATCAACTTCCATGGGTTCTGGTCAAACACCATGTCTTCCATTGAGATGGCCTATAGTTGGCTTCTTCCTTTACTTCGGGTCTTCGGACCTATAAACGACAGGGTTTTCGGGTTAAGGTTAGGCCTGGGTTTCACATGCAATCCAAATCAAATACAAGTAAACATGCATTTTATATTATTAGGGAACAACTGTCCTTACCTTAAATAGCTTCGAAGAATTCTGGATAAAGAAAGAGGATAGGTCCAAGGTTAGCAAATAAACCCTAAACAATCATAGTTCAATCATTAGGAACAAACCCTCGAAGATTGGAAGTCAAATGGAATGAAATAGACAAAAAATCAGCTACTGTCACTGTGGGCTGACTGGCAGGGCAGCTTGGGCAATCGACCCAGTGAATAGTACGGACAGAAACTCCGAATTTTTATTCGAAACTCAACTTCTAGGATTCGAAACACTCTAAAATTTTAAGGGAAACTCTAGAATAGTAGTCTAAGACTTATCTAGCATAGATTAGGCATCAACAATGATCAATAGGATAGAATTCTAAATTAATAAAAAACTAGGTTTTTACCAAAATCAGTCCGTGAATTATACAGAGAGGCTAGAGAGAATGAGAATCACTCTAGGAAGAAAAGAACAGTAGATCTTAGATTAAAATAATTATGGGAATGAATCTAACATACTTTAGAAATAAAAAAACATTGAATGACCACACATCTATGAAGATTTCACAAGATTTCTTCCTAAAATCAGGTTGTGTAGATCACAGAAGTATTGGAGTGAATGGAGATTCACTCACAACAACAGAGATTGAAGAAGAGGTATTTGCAATGATACAAAACCTTCTTCATAATAACAGAGATGAGAAGAGATCAATAGAAGATTAGAACTATTGAAAGGAATAGGAGTGATCACCAACCTTAATGAAGAATAATCGCCGAAAAGCTTGAGAATTTGCAAAGCATCTTCCCACATTCTCCAGAAGCTTTAGAAACAAGTGGGGCTAAAAACCACGTAGTGCCATTAAATAGAGCATCAAAAACCCTAAAAATAAGAATTTCACGCATAAGCCCCTGTCACTATGGGCAGCCTGGCTAGGTCGATTGGCCCAGTCAACCCAGGCTGACAGCAAGCCCAAAATAGGGAAATGAAGCTCCAAACCTCAAAATTTTTAATGGGGCTTCTCCCAACTCAACAAGCGACTCACCTAGCATTGAGGGACCCTTCAAACCTTGTCCAACAAGGCCTCAAGTCCATTAACCTTGCTCTTCATCTTCAAGGTGCAGTTTCTTCTCCAACTCTGATAGGTTTTTGAGTATGGAACTCCATCATCAATCTCCGTGGGTATTGGATCAAACACCATGTCTTCCATTGAGATGGCCCATAATTGCCTTCTTCGTTCACTTCGGGTTTGCGGACGTACAAACAAATGGATTTCCGTGTTTAGGTTTGGGCTGGATTTCACATTCTCCCCCCCTTAAAAGAAATTTCATCCTTGAAATTGAACGCATACTGGGTTTCCAAAGAGATTGGGAAACTTCTCTTTCATCTTTTCTTCCTTCTCCCAAGAAGTTTCTTCAGGGGTGTGATTTTTCTACCGAATCTTTACCAAGGGAATGGTACGATTCCGCAATTGTTTGTCCTTTTTGTCTAGGATTTCAGTTGGCTCTTCATCGTAAGAAAGATTAGCACCAAGTCCTTCAGGTTCTCATTGTAGTATGTGTTCCAGATTTTCTATGTATTGTCGAAGCATCGATACATGAAACACATTATGAACTTCAGTTAGAGACGAAGGTAAGGCCAAATGGTAGGCAACAAGTCCAACCTTCTCAAGAATTTCATAAGGTCCAATGAACCAAGGGCTAAGCTTTCCTTTAACATTGAATCTCATTACACCTTTCATAGGTGACACTTTCAGGAAAACATTCTCCCCAACTTGAAATTCCAAATCGGTCATTCTCTTATTTGCATAAGATTTCTTTCTTGACTGAGCCGATTTGATCCTTTCTTTTACCATGTCCACCATTGCACTTGTAGCTTCAATCATTTTCAGACCTAACACTTTTCTTTCACCAGTCTCAGTCCAATACAAGGGTGTCCTACAAGTGTTTCCATACAAATCTTTGAATGGAGCCATGCCTATTGTTGCTTGATAACTGTTATTATAGGCAAACTCAATCAAAACTAAGTGTTCATCCCAATTTCCACCCATATCCACAATGCAAGATCTAAGCATATCTTCCAAAATCTGAATTGTCACCTCAAATTGTCCATCAGTTTGTGGATGATGAGCAGTACTCAAGTTTAACTGGGTTCCTAAGGCTTTTTGCAAACTATTTCAAAACCTCAAGGTGAACCTAGGATCTCTGTCAGAAACAATACTCACAGACGCTCCACGCAGATGAACCACATTGTCCACATAAAGCCTAGCTAGCTTATCCATAGTATGAGTGATCTTCAAAGGAATAAAATGGGCTGATTTGGTCAACCTATCAATGATTACCCATACTGTATCAGTTCCTTTACTTGTCTGAGGCAAGCTAGTCATGAAGTTCATAGTGATATCTTCCCACTTCCAACTTGGAACAGGAAGGGGCTGCAGAAATCTAGATGGTGATTGATGAACGGCCTTAACACGTTGACAAGTTTCATACTTGTCCACAAAGTCTTCCACATTGGTCTTCAAAATCCACCATAAATGTTCTCTTAGATCCTTGTCAATCTTAGTACTTCTTGGGTGCACTGTAAAAACTGACTGGTGTACTTCTTTCAAAATTTCATTCTTAATCTCATCAACAGTTGGTGTGAAATCTAGCTCAAACCTAACCTAGACACCGTATTTGTTTTGGGTAAAGAAGGGCTTGTTTAATGTTTGACCTTGAAGTTGGGCCTTAAGTACCGTGTTGTTACCCTTGGAAGGTGTCACATCTTCCCAGCCGGTACCCTAACTGGCATACCCGAGAGTGTGTCCACAGCCCCGAAGATCAAGTATCGAGGAAATCATCCTCCCACATATTCAATAACATAATCATAAACAGGAAATAATCAAGGTTTAATATTATAAACAATGTTCAAAACAAGAAATGAATAAACAATATAGTCAGAGTGCGGAAAATGATATCAGATATTTGTATATATCAAAAGAAGTAAAGTGAGGCGGAAACTCACTCCACAAATACAGCGGAACGTAGTATGTAAGTCTAAAAGGAATTACAACTAAAACAAAGGAAAAAAGAAAGATATCTAAACTTAAGAGTCTTCTATCCTATAGATGACATCTTCAAAATAGTGGACTTCATCAATCCAACGGAGATGTTCCAACTCCACGTTGCCTTTAATCGTAGTACACAACTTGATCAACTGAGGGATCATTAGAGTAATCTTGATTGTCGCCAACACCTTGCGTGTAGTACGCTTCATCGGCTTGGACTTCATCGTATTGTCCGTCATAGAAATCAGTACCCGTGGAATAGTCTAACAAGAGATTGTACAAAAAGGAATGAGTTTCGAAAAAACTCAGTAAGGTAGTTAATCCATAACAACATAAATAACATGTGGCAGAACATAGCAAGATGCAATGCAATATGAAACAGATAATGTATGTATGCATCTAAACTCTATGTATGCTGGTCTCTATTGGTAGACATGCTTTGAGTCATAACACCGTACTTCTTTAGGTAGGTCACACGTACGGCTCCTGTTGGTAGTGGGTCCGGCATCCCTCTCGGACAATCCATGGCTAGGGGTTAAGTCACCGCTCTCTCACATCACCATTTGGTCTAAGTACTGGTGCATGTCAGGGTAAAGCCTAGCCCAATGCAAGTCATCTACTCAGTTACATCAACTTAGGTCCAGATACTTCCATTCCTCCCCTCTCGGGATCCTTTTCTGTATCCTTTCCACTAGAGTCCTAATAGTCCCGGACTACGGACTCATCAACCCTATTGGTTATCCACATATGGTAAACGGGAAGCTCTCATGTCCTCTCACGGGTTGGTTACCTGTCTTAAGCGCCCATGAGCCCAAGTCTAGCCATATGCAACCCTCCAATACATGGCCCCCACAATGTGATTCCCGTCCTCTCACGGGTTGGTTACCGGTCTTGAGCGCCCGTGAATCCCCATTGCTGCCACGGGTCGTTCGGTCTCAATAACCTTCCGAATCGGGTCTGATATAACGGGGACATCCTAGCCAAACACTGCTAGACAGTCCTAGGTATGACAACCAATGATTCTGGAAAGCGTCGATGGGCATCTTCGGAGAACATCCCATATTATTCCCTCCGATGTCCAAGGACAGAAGCGTCAAAAGGACACTTCCCAATCCCAAACCATACTTAAGCAAACACATTCTCAGATCAGTCATGATATACACAACCAACAATTCATCATATAAAAGAGAATGTAAAAGCATAATCCGATCAAGTAGTAATACACAATTCATATACTTGAATAATGAAAAAGAATACATAAACAAGTGCTACTGTACTTACAGTAGTATATCAGAAGTATAATACAACAACAGTAAGCAAACTCATAGTTTCACAAAGTAGAAACCAAAGAGCATGCGATCTATGTAGTTAAGGAGATAACTGTCCTTACCTTCTAACTCGTAAAGGAACTTAGGGAAACAAGTAAGACCTTGACTAAACCTAAGAAGAAAGTCTTAAACAAGTGTATACAACGTGTTATGAAAGATACATAGAAGGAAAGATATCAAATCAATCAAAACAGACCAAGAATGAGGTTGCTGTACTCATTGGTCGATTGGATTGGTCTACTGCCCCAGTCAACTAATGAGTCGACCAACAGAGACAGTGGCCTTCAAGAATCAGAATTTTTTAGAATAAGAAACCGAATTTGGTGGTTCAAAAGGGTACAAAATAAGGGGGGAAACTACAATGGCAGCATCCTAGTATATTGAGGACATCAAACCACCAATCAAATCAAGTTTCCAAGTTACAACTCAGGAACCAAAAAGTTAACCTAATTAGGTTAAACTATGGATCATGAAGAAAACATAGTATGATCAAGGATAAAGAATGAGAGGATGATAGGTTACAATTCTTGTAAAGAAAACACATTAATTGGCTATTAACAGGGTCAATAACATATATCCAAGAAGTTAGGGTTTTAACCTTTTTGGCTCTCATGAAAGGTTAAGATCACAGGATGAAAGGGAAGTAAATTGTTGGCCAATAATAACAAGAGAAACATAGAAGATCAAATTTAGATTAACCTAATATTACCCATGAGGTTTCCCTCACATGGGAGGTTACCAAAGGTTTCCAGAAAGATCATTCAAGGGTTAGGGTTACAAGAATTTAATTGGCTAGGGTTTCAACCTTTTAACTGGATAGGGTTGAGATCATGATGATGATCATAGATCTCAAAGAATCGAATGAGATAATGGAATAGATGGTTGCAAGGATGCATCATCATCTTCCTAATCTCGACCAAGAACAGATTAAAGAAAAGAAAATCAGAGATGGGGAAGAAAAGAGAGCATAGACATACCTTTGTTGCAGGAGGAAGGAGATCACTTGAGTTCTTGCGAGATATCAACCAAGGATGCAAGGGAATTGATTAGAATGGAGTTCTAACTCGTTCCAGAGGCTTAGGAGGCAGATGAGGCGGAGTATTCCTGAGATTAGACTTAAATAGAGTAGCCACGACCTAATTTACAAAAACGGAATCAATTGGTCGATTGATTGGTCGACTGGTCCAGTCGACCAATGAGTCGACCAATCAGAACAGCAACTTCAAAAGGTGGATTTGAAGACTCAGATCAAGTCCAAACATCAAGGGGTTTTGCACACAATTAAAGTGACTTAACTAGTAGGTAGAAGTGCCTTTGAACCAACATAGAGAGCACTCCAAGTCCATCAACTAATCCGATCTTCATCAGGATGCAGTTTCCATAAATGGAACACTGACATCAACACTTATGGATTTCAATCTAGCCACCAAGTATTCTACTGAAATGGCCCAAAGCTGACTTCTTGCCTTACTTCGGGTTGCTGGACCTACAAACAACAGGGTTTCTGGGTCAAGGTTACGGCTGGGTTTCACATTCTCCCCCCCTTAAAGAAATTTCGTCCTTGAAATTGAAAGCGTACCTGTGCTTCCAAAGAGGTGAGGAAACTTCTCCTTCATATCTTCTTCCTTCTCCCAAGAAGCTTCTTCAGGGGTATGGTTCTTCCACCGAATCTTCATCGAAGGGATGGTGCGATTCCGTAGCTGCTTGTCCTTTTTATCCAGGATTTCGGCAGGTTCTTCATCATAGGTAAGATCAGCATTAAGTCCTTCAGGTGCTTGCTGTAAAATGTGTTCCGGATTCTATGTGTATTTCCGAAGCATTGAAAAATGAAACACATTGTGCACAGCAGCAATAGACGGAGGTAATGCCAAACGATATGCAACAGGTCCAACCTTCTCCAAAATCTCAAAAGGTCCAATGAACCGAGGGCTAAGCTTTCCTTTAACATTGAATCTCATCACACCCTTCATTGGTGAAACCTTCAAGAAAATTTTCTCTCCAACTTGAAATTCTAGATTGGTTCTTCTCTTGTCAGCATAAGATTTCTGCCTTGACTGGGCAGACTTAATCCTTTCTCTGATCATATCAACCATCGCACTCGTAGCTTGGATCATCTCAGGACCTAAGACTTTTCTTTCACCTGTCTCAGTCCAGTACAATGGGGTCCTACAAGTATTACCATACAAAGCCTTAAATGGAGCCATGCCTATTGTTGCTTGATAACTGTTGTTGTAGGCAAACTCAACCAAAGCTAAGTGTTCATCCCAATTTCCACCCATATCCACTACACAAGATCTGAGCATATCTTCCAAAGTTTGAATTGTCCGCTTAGATTGTCCGTCAGACTGTGGATGATGAGCTGTACTCAAATTCAATTGGGTTCCCAAGGCCTTTTGCAAACTGTTCCAAAACCTTGAGGTGAACCTAGGATCACGATCAGAGACGATACTCATTGGCACTATGTGCAAACAAACTACATTGTCCACATATAGCCGAGCTAGCTTATCCAAAGTATGAGTGATCTTCATAGGAATGAAGTGGGTTGATTTGGTCAACCTATCAACAATCACCCACACAGTGTCATTGCCTTTACTTGTCCAAGGCAAGCTAGTCACGAAGTCCATAGAGATATCCTCCCACTTCCAACTAGGAACAAGAAGGGGCTGAAGTAATCCAGATGGAGGTTGATGAACGGCTTTCACACGTTGACAAGTCTCACACTTGGCAACAAAATCATCAACATCGGCCTTCAAACCAATCCACCAAAAATGTTCCTTCAAGTCCTTGTACATCTTGGTGCTTCCAGGGTGTACTGTAAAGATTGACTGGTGTGCTTCCTTCAATATTTCCTTCTTAATTTCCTCATTTGCTGGCACACACAATCTACCTTTAAACAATGAAGCACCATCCATGGATATACCAAAGTCGGGATCCGACTCAGGATTTGAAGAAATCTTCTCAACTTTATCCTTAAGTTCTTGATCAGAACTCTGCAAAGCAACAATCTTATCTCTAAAACCAGATCTTGCCGTCATGGCAGAAAGAACTAAATCAGAATTCTCAGGGACAACTTCCAAATCAAAACTCTCAATAGAAGACAACAAGGGTAGACTCAAAGTATTCAAATCCAAAGTCTTCTTCTGAATCTTCCTACTAAGAGCATCAGCAACAACGTTTGCCTTACCAGGGTGATACCGAATATCACAATCATAATCAGAAACTAGTTCCAACCATCTTCTTTGCCTCATGTTCAATTCCTTTTGGGTAAAGAAGTATTTCAAACTCTTATGATCCGTGAAAATGACAATCTTCTCACCGTAGAGGTAATGTCTCCAAATCTTCAAAGCAAAAACAACTGCGGCAAGCTCTAGATCATGAGTGGGGTAATTCCACTCATAATCTTTCAATTGCCGAGAGGCATAGGCTACAACCTTACCATGCTGCATCAGTACACAACCCAAACCGATCTTCGACGCATCAGTATAGACTGTCATACCACCGGAACTATCAGATATAGTCAAAACCGGGGCACTTGTCAATCTATCCTTTAACTCTTGGAAATTCTTCTCACAAGCATCAGACCAAACAAACTTCTCTTCTTTCCTGGTTAACTTAGTCATAGGAGCAGCCAACCGAGAAAAGTTCTCAATAAACCTTTTGTAGTAACCTGCCAATCCAAGGAAACTTCTTATTTCCGTAACCGTCTTCGATCTTTCCCAATCAGCCACTGCTTGGACTTTTTCAGGATCAACACGAATACCTTCAGCTAAAACCACATGGCCGAGGAATACTACACTCTTGAGCCAGAAATCACACTTGCTAAACTTAGCATAAAGCTTCTTTTCTCGCAGTCTTCGCAAAGTGAAATCTAGATGCCTTGCATGCTCTTCTTCATTCTTCGAATAAATCAGGATATCGTCAATGAAGACAATCACAAACTTATCGAGCACATCATGAAAGACTCGGTTCATGAGGTCCATGAACACTCCAGGAGCATTAGTCAAACCGAAAGGCATGACTCTGAACTCATAATGGTCGTACCTTGTTCGGAAAGCTGTCTTGAAAATATCACTAGGCTTCACTTTCAACTGGTGATATCCAGACCTTAAGTCAATCTTTGAGAACACAACTGCACCCTTCAACTGATCAAAGAGATCATCAATTCTGGGCAGTGGGTATCTATTCTTAATGGTCAGCTTATTCAACTCATAGTAATCAATGCACAGACGCATACTACCATCCTTCTTCTTGACGAACAAAACCGGAGCTCCCCAAGGTGACACACTAGGTTGTATGAAACCTCTATCAATGAGCTCATTCAACTGGTTTTGCAACTCCTTCAGCTCAGTAGGAGCCATCCTATACGGAGCCTTAGATACCGGAGCGGCACTAGGGATGAGATCAATAGAAAATTCGACATCCCTATCTGGAGGCACTCCCGATAGATCATCAGGGAAGACATCAACAAAGTCACAGACAATTTTGACTTTGTCAACTCTTTTCTCCACTTTACTCTTGCCTTCAGATGAAGCATCATCTACTAGGGCATAGATTTGCATCAGTGCGGATAGTATCTTCTTACAAACCCTTCTTTTCTCACCTTGAAATTCAAAAACCGGACTTCCACAAACATGGAACTGAATCTTCCTTGAGGAACAAAGAAACACAGCTTTGTGGGCTGTTAACCAATCAATTCCCAAGATAACATCAAAGTCCTTCATATCAAGAAGTACCAAATTGGCTTCCAAGTTCTTCTCATCAATCAACACAGGACATTTAACTAACCCTTTATCTAGTTTCACAATAGGACCAGTAGGTGTACTAATCAATAAACAACTAGACAATTTCTCAGGGATTAGGTCACTCTTCTTGATGAATGCAGATGATATGAACGAATGAGATGCACCCGTATCAAATAAAACAAATGGAAGAATAGAAGCGACTAAAAATGTACCTGTGATCACTTAATGGCTTGCATCTTGCTCAGTACTGGAGTTACTGAACACGCTACCAGAGGGAGGAGCAAGAGAACTCTTCACCATTGGGGCAAGTTGCTGGGCAGGCTTCTTTGGACATTCACGAGCAAAATGACCAGCCTGCTTACAGTAGAAGCAAACAGGATTGCTAAGTCCTACCGGAGTAGCTGCAACAGGGGGCTTCTGAACCAATGGCCTAGGGTTCGCATTCACAGGCCTAGCACTTGCATTCACTGGTTGTCGATTCCTGCCATACTGTCTAAACTGGCTGGGCTGCTGAAAACCAGGGCTCTGACAAACACTCCTAGGCTAAAAAGAAGGAGTGGGATAGGGTGTAGGTCTCACAAAACGCCGATCATTACGATCCACCAATCAAGGGTTCCTAGACTACTAGGGCCTTTGCACACGTGCATTTTCCTTCTCAGTTTCTTCCAACTATGAGAGTGCGAAAAATGATACCAGATATCTGTACATATCAAAAGAAGTAAAGTGAAGCAGAAACTCACTCCACAAATACAGCGGAACGTAGTATGTAAGTCTAAAAGGAATTACAACTAAAACAAAGGAAAAAAGAAAGATATCCAAACTTAAGAGTCTTCTATCCTATAGATGACATCTTCAAAATAGTGAACTTCATCAATCCAACGGAGATGTTCCAACTCCACGTTGCCTTTAATCGTAGTACGCAACTTGATCAACTGAGGGATCATCAGAGTAATATTGATTGTCGCCAACACCTTGAGTGTGAAATCCCACCTAATCCTAACCTTGCTACTGTGCCAAATCCATACCTACCATATGCATTATTTGATTTATTCTCTGGTCAATGTCGTATGAGTTGCCTAGTTTTGTTTGGTAGAAGTTCACCCCGAAACTGATCTTTTCTCCCTTCTATTTCCTCTTGTGCCTTCTTTTCCCTTTGATAAGGGGGTGATCTTAAGTCATTCCCACGACTGATCCTCCTATCCTTGCTGTTCTAGAGTGGATCTCCATACACCCTATAACCCTGTGAACTCTCCACATAATGATTTCGAAGGGAAATCAAGTGTGATCTTCATGATTTGTTATTCCTTCTAATTATTTCAAGACTTCAAGCTTTTCATCCCCTGTTCCTCAATCAAAGGTTAGTAATCTCTCTTGTATTGTATTGATCTACTTTTACTATGTTTTACCCTTTGTGATTGAGATTTAGAAGAAGATGCTGCATCCTTGTAACCATCTCTTCTACAATCTCCTTTCATTCTTAGGGTGTTATGATCTTCATATTGGTCTTTACCATGATCCTTATGAAATCTTCATAAAGCCATGATCTTACTTTACTCTTACTATGTTTTATTCTTTGTGATTGAGACTATGAAGAAGATGATGCATCCTTGCAACCATCTCTTCTACAATCTCCTTTCATTCTTAGGGTGTTATGATCTTCATATTGGTCTTTACCATGATCCTTATGAAATCTTCATAAAGCCATGATCTTACTTTACTCTTACTATGTTTTATTCTTTGTGATTGAGACTATGAAGAAGATGCTGCATCCTTGCAACCATCTCTTCTACAATCTCCTTTCATTCTTAGGGTGTTATGATCTTCATATTGGTCTTTGCCATGATCCTTGTGAAGTCTTCATGAAGCCATTATCACACTTTTGATTTGATTTCAAGGCATGTTAGATTTATCCCTTGTTTTCTTACAAAAGTTTTACTGTTAATTGTTTTCCGAAGATTTTGGGAGAAGAAAAGTCAAGATAAAAGCAATGTCCTCCATCTCCTTAGAATCCTAGTACTCTCCCAATTTCGAGGACGAAATTATTTTAAGGGGGTGAGAATGTGAAATCCAGCCCAGACCTAGCCCGGGGTACCCTATTTGTTTTGGGATAAAGAAAGACTTGTTTAATGTTAGACCTTGAAGTTGGACCTTGATTTCATTGTTGTTATCCTTGAAAGCCTTAGGAGGCCATGTCCGGCCTTATCCTTACCCTAACCCGGCCCGGAATTTGTATTGTCTGTTGATCCAATGACCCGAAGTGGTGGGAAAAGTCCTTGTGTACCCTTTTGGTTGATGATTTGGTGTCGGAGCCCAAGCCCATGGACATTGACGATGATGCCCCTCACTTGAGAGCGTTGTCAGTGTTAGTTTTGAATCTGCGCACCGAAGAGGGGTGAATTAGTTGGTAGACCTAATGAACACCTATGCACAATCCAAAAGTATTTCCCGAAACTAGACTTCTTGATGGACTTGTAGGAGAAACCCCCACCCAATTTGACCCCATATAGCCCTCCAAATCCCTGTCCGAAGTTGCTGAACTATGTCTGGCAAATCCTGCTTGCGCATCGAAGAAGGTGAGCTTATTTGGTAGACCTAATGAATTCCAATGCTTGATCCAAAGGTATTTCTGGAAACTAGACTTCTTTATTGACTTGTAGGAGAAAACCTCACTCAATTTGACCTTGTATAGCCTTCCGAATCCCTATTCGAAGTTGCTGAACTATTCCTGAGAATTCTGTTGAAACTGCTGTTGGTCGATACTATTGGTCGATACTATCAACCAAAGGTATCGACCAAAACAAGCCCAGAATCGTGAAAAATATGCTTTTTGGATATTCCTTTGTCCTTTTAAGTGAAACCTCGAACCTAAATCATTATTTCACTCATTTCAACATCTGAGAACGTGGGAAAGCTCCTCTAAGCCTCCTCCTTGGCTTGGGTGATGATCTTCTACAAGAATCATTGTCTCTCTTCTCTAATCTCTTCTCCAAGGTATGTAATCTCTCACTCTCTCTCTAATCTACTCCTACCCCATCTTGTTCTTACTACTGAGTTCGTGAAGAAGGTGCTGCAACCTTGCAACCACCTCTTCTACAAGCTCTCTTGGGTTGATTAAACCTCTCTTCATTCCTTCCATGCTATGTTTCTTATACTTGATATTCTTGCTTTCTTATTTTGATTTCCTCTTCATGGAAACATGAGTTCATATTCTTAATCTGATTTTCTTTAGCAAATAGGTCTGATTATATGTTAGTAATTGTCTATATTCTGCTGCTCATCATTCTATTGATTAAATTCCTAAGTTCTCTTGCAATTTCAGTTGATTCCATTGAAGAACATGATTCTTGCAAGTTTAAACCTAGGACCTCTATTTGGGGGTTTTCAATTTGACCATTGGATCATGTTAATTCTTGCTACATAGCCTCTTGCTACTGTTCCTAGCATCCCCTCCAAGTTTCGTATCGATCCGAGACTCGAAAGACCAATTTTGAGCCAAAACCCAAAAATCCCATTTTGCTGTCCAAGACTCTGTTGGTCGATACTATTGGTCGATACCATCAACCCAATGTATCAACCAACAAGGTTGCTGTCAGAAACTTTTGCCCAGTTTTGATCCATTCGATCTCCGGTTGTTTTGATTTCTTCTCTAATCCTTCATGTATGTTTGTTTAGGGCTTTAAGACTATAATTGGACCATTCTCTTGTGACTTCGGATCATCTTCTTCACAATTTGAGGTAAGGACGGTTATTGCCATATAACATAGACTGTATGACTTTTACACTGTTGTTGGTAACTTAGTAGACTTAACTTATTAGTTGATTTTAGACATCATATGACTACTGTAGTTACCTTATGACAGTAGCACCATGCTTAATTACTTGGTTTATCATGTTTACTTATTCTTGTCATTTATTTATACATTGTATTATGAGATGTTATGACATGTTTTCAATGTGATAATGTATTGTTGATATGTAATGGATGGAAATAAGCATGTGATTGTTTAGGTATGATTTGGGATTGGGGAGTGCCCTACTGGTACTTCTGTCCTTGGACATTGGAGGGAATAGTATGGGATGTTCTCCGAAGATGCCCATCGACACTTTCCTGGATCATTGGATGACATACATAGGACTTGTCTAGATGTATGGCTAGGATGTCCCTATCATATCAGACCCAATTCGGAAGGGCATTGAGACCGAACGACCCGTGGTAGTAGTGTGGATTTGTGGGCGCTCAAGACCGGTAACCACTCCGTGAGAGGACATAAATTGCATTGCGGATACCTGGAAGGGGCCATTTATTGGTAGGGTTGCAAATGACTAGACTTGGGCTCACGGGCGCTCAAGACCGGTGAAATGACCCGTGAGGGGACGTGAGAGCTTCCCGTTTACCATTTGTGGATGACCAATAGGGTTGATGAGTCCGGTGAGTAATATCCGTGACTCTAGTGTGAAGGATACCGGAAAGGATCTCGAGAGGGGAGGAATGGACGTATGTGGAACTGACATGATATGATTAAGTAGATGACATGCATTGGGCCAGGTTATACCTTGACATGCGCCAATACTTAGACCAAATGGTGATGTGAGAGAGTGGTGACCGAAACCCCCAACCATGGATTTGTCCGAGAGGGATGCAGGACCCAACTTCCCCCCCGGTGATGAGTGACTGAGACTACCTAAAGAAGTATGGTGCTATGACTTAAAGCATGTCTACCATAGAGACCAGCATACTTAGAGTTAGAATCATATTTGCATCTTATGTCTCATATCATCTGCATCAGTTCATGATTGATATCATATGGCTTATGTATTATGGAATAACTTTCCTTGCTGAGTTCTTTTGAACTCACTCCTTTTTGCAACATATTTTGTTAGACTTTTCTGCAGGTACTCCTACTGTTGACTGTGACGGTCAACACTTTGAGGACTAAGTTGGTGACTTATACCACTTTGGCTACGGTGACTACATCGGTGAAGGCTATCAGTTCAAGACTCATATTTGTCAGGAGTAGATCCGGCCTGGCTTAGTTTCTTATGATTATGTTATTGAGGAGACATTGTATAAGTTAGAAGAAACTGTAACTTAGTTGCTTATCTTTTTATTTTCCATCTTTGGAGATTTGGTTGTAACCTTTACCTTATTTCGATCTACCTTCCGCACAGTTGTCTTTTGATTTGGTACTTGTTATTCCGCACTCTGATGTTCGTTGTGATCCTTCTGTGATCATTTCTTAACTTTTATTATTAGATTACTTGAATACTATAAATTGTTCTTGTTTTTGATTATATTATTGTGATAAGTGGATATGATCGTTCCTAAACTGGATCTGTTGGGCTGTGGATCACTCCCGAGTAACCCAGATAGGGTACCCCCTGGGTGGATTTAGGGCGGGATGTGACATTGAGTTAGTACGCTTCATCGGCTTGCACTTCATCGTACTGTCCGTCATAGAAATCAGTACCTGTGGAATAGTCTAACAAGAGATTGTACAAAAAGAAATGAGTTTCGAAGAAACTCAGTAAGGTAGTTAATCCATAACAACATAAATAACATGTGGCAGAACATAGCAAGATGCAATGCAATATGAAACAGATAATGTATGTATGCATCTAAACTCTATGTATGCTGGTCTCTATTGGCAGACATGCTTTAAGTCATAACACCGTACTTCTTTAGGTAGGTCACGCGTACGGCTCCTGTTGGTAGTGGGTCCGGCATCCCTCTCGAACAATCCATGGCTGGGGGTTAAGTCACCGCTCTCTCACATCACCATTTGGTCTAAGTACTGGCGCATGTCAGGGTAAAGCCTAGCCCAATGCAAGTCATCTACTCAGTTACATCAACTCAGGTCCAGATACTTCCATTCCTCCCCTCTCGGGATCCTTTCCGGTATCCTTTCCACTAGAGTCCTAATAGTCCCGGACTACGGACTCATCAACCCTATTGGTTATCCACATATGGTAAACGGGAAGCTCTCATGTCCTCTCACGGGTTGGTTACCTGTCTTAAGCGCCCATGAGCCCAAGTCTAGCCATATGCAACCCTCCAATACATGGCCCCCACAATGTGATTCCCGTCCTCTCACGGGTTGGTTACCGGTCTTGAGCGCCCGTGAATCCCCATTGCTGCCACGGGTTGTTCGGTCTCAATAACCTTCCGAATCGGGTCTGATATAACGGGGACATCCTAGCCAAACACTGCTAGACAGTCCTAGGTATGACAACCAATGATTCGAGAAAGCGTCGATGGGCATCTTCGGAGAACATCCCATACTATTCCCTCCGATGTCCAAGGACCGAAGCATCAAAAGGACACTTCCCAATCCCAAACCATACCTAGTCAAACACATTCTCAGATCAGTCATGACATACACAACCAACAATTCATCATATAAAAGAGAATGTAAAAGCATAATCCGATCAAGCAGTAATAATCATTTCATATAAGCTTGAATAATGAAAAAGAATACATAAACAAGTGCTACTTTACTTACAGTAGTATATTAGAAGTATAAAGTACAAGAACAGTAAACAAACTCATAGTTTCATAAAGTAGAAACCAGAGAGTATGCGATCTATGTTATTATGAAATAACTGTCCTTACCTTGATTATCGCTGAAGATAATCCAAAGATCAAAGAGAGAGACACCAAACTTGGTTGATGGGCCTAAAGCCTAGTTGGACATAGTTTGAAGACATCCCTCCATGCTAGGTAAGTGATTAGATGTGTTGTGAGAAGCCCATCCAAATTTTTGAAGTTTAGAGCTTGAAATCCCTATTTTTGGGCAAGCTACCCAGGCAGGGGTAGTTTGGTAAAACTCTATTTTTTTAGGGTTTTGAAGCTCTATTTATTGGAATTTTGTGGTGATCAGCCCCATTATGTTTCTAAGCCTCTAGAGAATGTGGGAAGGACCTTAGAACCTCCTCTTTGACAACCAATCAACCAATAGGGGCAATTTGGTCAGTTTGGTGAAATCCTTGTAATTTTTGGACTCTTTATGCTACTTAAGGGGGGGGGGGGGGGGGTGTGAAATCCAGCCCAAACCCAGCCAGGGCACCCTATTTGTTTTGGGATAAAGAAAGACTTGTTTGATGCTAGACCTTGATGTTGGACCTTAATATCAATGTTACTATCTTAGAAAGCCTTAGGAAGTCATGTCCGACCTTTCCTTAGGGCCCATCCAATGTCCCAAAGTGAAGGAAGAAGTCCTTGTAGGTGCTCTTTATGGAAGACATGGTGTTTAACCCGAAACCCATGGACATTGACGATGATGCCCCTTACTTGAGTACATTGTCAGTGTTTAATGAGAATATGTGCATCGAAGAGGGGTGAAGTATTTGAAGTACCAAATGGACTCCCATGCACAATCTGAAGGTATTTCCCGAAACTATACTTCTTGAGTGACTTGTAGGAGAAAACCCAACTCAATATGACCCCGTATAGCCCTCCAAGTCCCTGTCCGAAGTTGCTGAACTAATGTTGTTTTTCTGTCAAAATTCTCTTTGGTCGATCCCTCTTGGTCAATCCCATCGACCAAAGAGCATCGACCAAACCTTGCTGAATCCGAAATTAATGATCCTGTGGAATATTCCACACTCCTTTTAACCTAACATCGTGTTTTGAGCCCTTTTCCAATCATTACAACACCTGAGAACGAGAGTGGAGCTTCCCAAGGCACTCTCTTGGGGTTGTGTGAAGGATTCTTGCCCCCAATCATTGCAATCATTGCCTCTTGCCTCCATTATCAACTCCAAAAGTTTGTTTATCTCTATTGCTCTCTATCCTACTTTCTCCTATGCTTCTTTTTACTGTTGGGACCATGGCCAAGGTGCTGCAACCTTGCAACCACCTTGCCATGAGTGTCTCCTTCCATTTTCATTGATGTATCCCTCATTCTTGCAATGTCTTACTTGCATCTTAAACATTACCTATGCATTGCCATGATTCATTGGCTAGCCTAATTTATAGCTTATTTATGATTTCAATCATGCTCCTAACCTATTCCCCAACTAATTCCCTAGTTCCCCTTCAATTTCATTGAGTTATCATTAATGCTATGATTCTCAACTCTTGAACTTAGTATGTCAATTTAGGGTTTCCTAATTAGACCATTGGATTAGGTTAATTACTTGCTAATTAGTGCCATTATACTGTTGTTGATCAATTCCCCAAGTTTCGGATTGATCCGAGCCCCGAAAGACCAATTTCGGACCAAATGACCAAAATCCAACTTGTTGTCCGAAACCACTTTTGGTCGATCCTTCTTGGTCGATCCCATCGACCAAAGGGCATTGACCAAACATGCTGCTGAACTGTGTCTTTCGCCATTTTGACCCGTTCGACCTCCAATTTTCCCGATTTATTTTCTAATCTTTCATTTATGTTTGTCTAGGGTCTTAATACCATCTTTGGATCCTTCTTTTGAGATTATTGGATTATCATCATTGAGACTTAAGGTAAGGATGGTTATCGCCATAAATACATAGGCTATGTGCTTATGCCTTGATATTCATAACCTAGCGAACATAGTTCCTTTATTTCTTTTGGATATCATAGGACTGCTGCACATGCTTTAGAACAGTAGCATTGTGTTTATATATGTTCTTGTTATAGTGATTAGTCATTCTTGTTACTTATATATATGATGAATCATTTCGATGTTATGACTTCACTTCTATTATGATGATGTATGGATTATTTATGATATGATGGACTTGAGCATGTGAGTGCTTAGGTATAATTTAGAATTGGGAAGTGTCCTATTGACGCTTCTGTCCTTGGGCATCGGAGGGAATAGTATGGGATGTTCTCCGAAGGTGCCCATCGACACTTTTCCGGATTATTGGATGAGATATATTGGGCTTGTCTAGTGGGTTTGGCTAGGATGTCCCTGTCGTATCAGACCCGAATCAGAAGGGCATTGAGACCGAATGACCCGTGGTAGGGTATGGTTTGATGGGCGCTCAAGACTGGTAACCAACCCGTGAGAGGACATAAACCATACTACGGATACCCCAAAGGGGCCATTTATTGGTAGGGTTGCAAATGGATAGACTTGGGCTCACGGGCACTCAAAGATCGGTGGGTCATATCCGTGAGAGGACGTGAGAGCTTCCCGTCTACTATTTAGAGATGACCAATATGATTGGTGAGTCTGGTGGGTAATATCCGTGACTTTAGTGTGAAGGATACCGAAAAGGATCCCGGGATGGTAGGAATGGACGTATTTGGATCTGACATGATATGATTAAGTAGATGACTTGCATTGGGCTAGGCTTTACCTTGACATGCGCCAATACTTAGACCAAATGGTGATGTGAGAGAGCGGTGACCGAAACCCCAGCCATGGATTGTCCGAGAGGGATGCAGGACCCAATTCCCCCCGGTGTTGAGTGACTGAGACTTACCTAAAGAAGTATGGTGCTATGACTTAAAGCATGTCTACCTTAGAGACTAGCATTCATAGAGTTAGAATCATACTTGCATCATGTGTTTCATATCATATTGCATCGTGTTATGGTTTGTATCATATGGCTTATGTTTTATGGAATAACTGCCTTGCTGAGTTCTTTTGAACTCATTCCTTTTTGCAACATCTTTTGTTGGACTCTATTGCAGGTACTACTATTGTTGACTATGACAATCAACACTCTGAAGACCAAGTTGATGACTCGTACCACACTGGTTACGGTGAACAAGTTGATAAAGATTAGTAGTCCGAGATTGGGACTCATCTGGAGCAACTTGGCTTTACACTTATGTGTTAGGGATGGGATATCGTCTCATTCCCTTTTTAACCTTTTATTTGATTCGTTGAGACCGTAGTTTAGTTGTTCCCTTGTCACTTTGGGAACCGGTTGTAACCCTTATTTTTTTAGTCGATCTATCTTCCGCTATTATTATAGGATGGGTTTCCCCCTCCTTTTCACACTTTGACTATTTATCCTATTTGTATCAATTCCACACTTTGATGTTTTTTGTGATCCTTCTGAGGTCCTTCCTTGACTTTTATTATTAAATTACTTGAAAATTTTGATTTGTTCTTGCTTTTGATTAAATTTTTGTGTTGAGTGGATATAATCATTCCTAAACTTGATCTTTTGGGCTGTGGATCACTCCACCGGGTAATCCAAATAGGGTACCCCCTGGGTTGGATGTGACAAGGGGGGACTCCATGTTTTTCACTCACAATCAGTTCTAAGCCTCTGGAGAACGTGGGAAGAACCCTAGAACCTCTCCTCCAAAGCCAAGGATGATCCTCAAGCATCCGTTCGAGTTTCTTCATCGGTTCTTCTTCTAAAAGGTTAGTAATCAATTTGTTTCTTCTTTGTTTTATTCTTTCTTCTATACTTTTGATTTTTTGATTATGAGAAAGGTATTACACTACTGTAAAGGCCTCTTCTTTGATTCTCTTAGCCATAGAGTGAATCCCCCAATCACTCTATGTTTTTGAAACCATATGGTGATGTTTTATGTCTATGATCTTACTTGAGATCTTGATGACTCTTTCCATGATTTTCCTACCTATCTTTTTGATTGTGAAGGTCTCATACCATTACCATGACCTTCCCTTGTGTCCTCATGGTTGAGGGGTTGATCCCTAATGTTCCTTGGACCATTGGAAACCAAAAAGAGGGTGATTTTGTGAGAGTCAATTTTGGGTAACCCTTATGAGAGGTATCCAAATTGGGGAATCCAAATCCACTTTTAATTCATTAGATCCTCCCCAAAACCTTTCTTGATTATGTATTTCTACTCTTGTATTCCTTAGAGTGAATCCCCCAATTCACTCTATGATCTTGAAGCCATATGGCAATGATTTTTGAATTTGACTTTACCAAAGATCCTGATCACTCCCCCATTATTTTGATCTTGGTGATTATGGGAAAGGTCTCACACCAATGTTACAACCTTTCCTTGTATCCCCATAATTATTGGGAGGCTCTTGTTTCCCCTTTTTACCTTGAGAATCTGCTATTGTTTGATTTTGGGAGGAAACCCTTTGGTAACCCTCATGAGAGGTAACCAAATTAGGAAACCCTAATCTTTTAGTTTTTTTGGTAAACCTAATCTTTTATTAATTGTTAGACCCTACCCAATACCTTTCTTGATTTTGAAATGCTATTCTTTCTTAAAGTGAATTCCCCAATTCACTTTATGTTCTTGAAACCATATGGTGATGTTCTTGTTTATTGATTTTACCTGAATTCTTAGCTATTCTTTCTTTCTTAGAGTGAATTCCCCAATTCACTCTATGTTCTTGAAGTTCTTGAAACCATATGATGATATTCTTGTTTCTTGATGTTCTTGTTTCTTGATATTCTTGTTTCTTGATTTTACCTGAGTTCTTGACTACTCCCTTGTTATTGTTTTTCCTACCAAAGTTGGTGATTGTGGGAAAGGTCTCACATCAGTGCTACACCTTTCCTTGGATCCCCATGATTGGTTGGGTGAATCTATCACATCCCCCCAATCCGGTACCCTAACTTGTATACCCGGGTGTGTGATCCACAGCCCCAAAGATCAAGTATCGAGGAAATGATCCTCCCACATATGTAATAACATAATCCTAAACAGATAAAATCAAGTGTAATATTATAAACAAAAGATCAAATCAGGAAATGAATATCAATATAATCAGAGTGCGGAAAATGATACCAGATGTAAGCACATCAAAAAGAAGTAGAGTGAGGCGGAAACTCACTCCACAGTTACAGGGGAATGTAGCACGTAAGTCTAAAAATAAATACAACTGAGTCTAAAGAAAGTAAGGAAAGAAAATCAAACTGAACTACAAGTTTTCTATCCTATAGATAACATCTTCAAAATAGTGGACTTCATCAATCCAACATAGATGTTCCAACTCTACGTTGTGTCTAATCGTAGTACACAACTTGATCGCTCGCGGGATCATCAGGGTTATCTTCATGGTTACCAGCACCTTGCGTGTAGTTCGTTTCATCGGCTTGCGCTTCATCGTATTGTCCTTCATAATAGTCAATATCTGTAGAATAATCTAACAAAAGATTGCACAAAAAGGAGTGAGTTCGAATCAACTCAGCAAGGCAAGTTAACTCATAACAACATAAATAACATGTGGCAAAACATAACAAGATGCAATGCAATATGAAACAAATAATGTATGTATGCATCTAAACTCCATGTATGCTGGTCTCTATTGCCAGACATGCTTTAAGTCATAGCACCATACTTCTCTGGGTAAGTCTCAGTCACTCGGCTCCGGTTGGTAGTGGGTCCGTCACCCCTCAGGACATTCCATGGTTGGGGGTTAAGTCACCGCTCTCTCACATCACCATTGGTCTAAGTACTGGCGCATGTCAGGGTTAAGCCTAGCCCAATGCAAGTCATCTACTTAGTCATATCAACTCAGCTCCAGATACGTCCATTCCTCCTCTCTCGGGATCCTTTCCGGTATCCTTCACACTAGAGTTAGCGTATTCCCTCTCGGACTACGGACTCATCAACCCTATAGGTCATCCACATATAGTAAACGGGAAGCTCTCATGTCCTCTCACGGGTTGGTTACCGGTCTTGAGCGCCCATGAGCCCAAGTCTATCCATATGCAACCCTACCCATAAATGGCCCCCACAATGTGATTCCTGTCCTCTCACAGGTTTGTTACCGGTCTTGAGCACCCATGAATCGCATTGCTACCACGGGTCGTTCGGTCTCAATACCCCTCCGATTAGGGTCTGATATAATGGGGACATCCTAGCCAAACACTGCTAGACAGCCCTAGGTATGACAACCAATGATTCAAGAAGGTGTCAATGGGCAACCCCGGAAACATCCCATACTATTTCCGTTATTGTCCAAGGATAAAAGTGTCAAAAGGACACCTCTCAATCCCAAACCATACTTAATCAAACACATTCTCAGATCAGTCATGACATACACAATCAACAACTCATCATACAAAAGAGAATATAAAAGTATAATCTAAATTTCATATAAACTTGAATAATGAAAAAGAATACATAAGTGAAGTGCTATTGTACTTACAATAGTACATCAGAAGTATAAATACAAGAACAGTAAATAAACTCAGAGTTTCTTAAAGTAGAAACCAAAGAGTATGTGATCTATGTTATTATGAAATAACTGTCCTTACCTTGATTATCGTCGAAGATAATCCAAAGATCAAAGAGAGAGGCTCCAAACTTAGCAATTAAACTCCTAACAATCATAGATACAACATTAGGAAAGATGCCTTAAAGATCATAGAGCAAACAAATCAAACTGAGCGAAAAACTAAGCTACTGACTTCATTGGTTGATTGATTGGTCTACTCGACCAATCAGTTGACCAACAGGGTCAGTACGAAGCAAATATGGGAATTCTGATCCGAAACTCAATCTATAGGGTTCGGAACTTCATGAAACTTGGAGGAAAACTATATGATAGTATTCTAACATTAAGTGTCACATCCACCCAACCGGTACCCTGTCTAGCATACCCGAGTGTGTGACCCACAGTCCACAAGATCCAGTGTTTAGTAAATCAACCTCCCACATTCACAATAATATAATCAAGAACAAGACTAAATCAAAGTTAACAATATTATTCAAATGAATCAAAGTAAAGTAACGAGATAATCATCAGAGTGCGGAAAATGATACCAATAGATATATAAAGTCAAATGTAGAGTGAGGCGGAATCTCACTCCACGAGTAAAGCGGAATGTAGATCGAAAGTCAAAGGGGATTACAACTGGTTCCAAGGACAAGAAAGAAAGATATAATCTAACTAAGCTAAGGTCTATTCTAATTTATAAAGAACATCTTCATAAACATAGTCTTCATCAATCACGCTCAGACGCTCCCACTCCACAGTAGGGCTAATCTTGGTAACAAGTAAGACCACTCGAGGAATCCTCAATGTAATCTTCATAGTTGCCAACACCTTGCGTGTGGTATGCTTCTTCATCTTGCGCTTTGTAGTCATTAAGGTCTGCAGAATAATCTAACAAAAGATGTTGTACAAAAGGAGTGAGTTTCAAAAGAAACTCAGCAAGGCAAGTTATTCCATAATAGCATAAATAACATGATAACATAAGCAAAGCAATAATGTGATATGATATGAGACAGACAATGCATGTATGAATCTAACTCTATGTATGCTGGTCTCTATAGGCAGACATGCTTTAAGTCATAGCACCATACTTCATTGGGTAGGTCTCAATCACTCCCCCTCAGCCATCTTGGCATCTTGGGTCTGCCGGTGGTAGTTGGGTCTTGCATCCCTCTTGGACATTTCTTGGTTAGGGGTTTAGGTCACCTCTCTCCCACATCACCATTGGTCAAAGTATTGGCGCATGTCAGGGTAAAGCCTAGCCCAATGCAAGTCTTCTACTTAGTCATATCAATTCAGGTCCAGATACGTCCATTCCTCGCCCCGGGCTATCCTTTCCGGTATCCTTTCCACTAGAGTCAGCATAGTCCCAAACTACGGACTCATCAACCCTATAGGTCATCCACATATAATAAACGGGAAGCTCTCATGTCTTCTCACGGGTTGGTTACCGGTCTTGAATGCCCATGAGCCTGAGTCTATCCATATGCAACTCTACCCATACATGGCCCCCACAATGTGATTCATGTCCCCTCACAGGTTGGTTACCGGTCTTGAACGCCCATAAATCCCCATTGCTACCACGGGTCGTTCGGTCTCAATACCCTTCTGAATCGGGTCTGATATAACAGGGAATATCCTGGCCAAACATTGCTAGACAAGTCCTAGGTATGACGACCAATAATCCGGGAAAGTGTTCAAGGCCAACATTGGAAATATCCCATACTACTCCCAATGAGGTCCAAGGACAGAAATGTCAAAAGGACATTCCCCAATCCCAAATCATACCTAAACAATCACAATCATAATTCAGTCATATCATCCACGACAGATATCTCATCATATGAAAGAGTATAATAAGACAAGAGTAAATGAATAAGCAACATACATGAATAAGTATTCATACATGATCCAAGTACATAAAGTAAATAAGGAAATAAGATCCTACTTGTCACATCCCCCCAGCCGGTACCCTAACTGGCATACCCGGGAGTGTGATCCATAGCCCCAAAGATCAAGTATTGAGGAAATCATCCTCCCACATATATAATAACATAATCATAAACAGGAAATAATCAAGGTTTAAATATTATAAACAAAAGATTTAACTCAAGAAATGAATAATCAATATAATCAGAATGCGGAAAATGATACCAGATATCCGAAGATGTCAAAATAGAGTAGAGAGAGAGGCGGAAACTCACTCCACAGATACAGCGGAACGTAGTATGTAAGTCTAAAAGGAATTACAACTTAAACAAAAGAATAAACAAGAATATAAATCAAAGTGAACTATGAGTTTTCTAATCTATAGATGACATCTTCAAAATAGTGGACTTCGTCAGTCCAACAGAGATGCTCCAACTCCACGTTACGTCTAATCGTAGTACACAACTTGATCGCTTGAGGGATCATCAATGTAATCTTGATTGTCGCCAACACTTTGTGTGTAGTACGCTTCATCGGCTTGCACTTCATTGTATTATCCATCATAGTAGTCAGTACCTGTAGAATAGTCTAACAAAAGATTGTACAAAAAGGAATGAGATTCGAAAGAAACTTAGTAAGGCAAGTTAACTCATAACAACATAAATACATATATCAGAACACAACAAGATGCAATGCAGTATGAAACAAAATAATGTATGTATGCATCTAGACTCTATGTATGCTGGTCTCTATTGGCAGACATGCTTTAAGTCATAGCACCGTACTTCTTTAGGGTCGTCAGTCACTCCCCCTCAGCCATCTTGGCATCTTGGGTCTGCCGGGGTAATTGGGTAAAGTCCTCTCAAACCATGGTAGGGGATTTGGTCACCACTCTCTCACATCACCGTTTGGTCTAAGTACTGGCGCATGTCAGGGTTAAGCCTAGCCCAATGCAAGTCATCTACTCAGTCACATCAACTCAGCTCTAGATACGTCCATTCCTCATCCCTGACGATCCTTTCCGGAATCCTTCACACTAGAGTCCTAATAGTCCCAGACTACGGACTCATCAACCCTATTGGTTATCCACATATGGTAATGGGAAGCTCTCATGTCCTCTCACGGGTTGGTTACCGGTCTTGAGCGCCCATGAGCCTGTCTAGCCATATGCAACCCTCCAATAAATGGCCCCCCAATAGCCCGCCCCACGGGTTGGTTCCGGTCTTGGCGCGGTCCATTGCTCCATGGGTCGTCGGTCTCAATACCCTTCCGATTTGGGTCTGATATGATGGAGACATCCTAGCCAAACACTGCTAGACAGTCCTAGGTATGACACCAAATGATTCGGGAAAGTGTCAATGGGCATCTTCGGAGAACATCCCATACTATTCCCTCCGAATGTCCAAGGACATAAGCATCAAAAGGACACTTCCCAATCCCAAACCATAATTAATCAAACACATTCTCAGATCAGTCATGACATACACAACCAACAATTCATCATATAAAAGAGAATGTAAAAGCATAATCCGATCAAGCAGTAATAAACATTTCATATACTTGAATAATGGAAAAAGAATACATAATCAAGTGCTACTGTACTTACAGTAGTATATCAGAAGTATAAAGTACAAGAACAGTATATAAACTCAGAGTTTCATAAGGTATAAACTCAAGAGTATACGATCTATGTTATTATGAAATAACTATCCTTACCTTGATTATCGCCAAAGATAATCCAAAGATCAAAGAGAGCAACTCCAAACTTAGCAAATAAACTCCTAACAATCATTGATACAACATTAGGAAAGATACCTAAAAGATCAGAGAGCAAACGAATCAAATCGGGCAAAAAATGAAGCTACTGACATCATTGGTCGAGTGCTTGGTAGACTGGCCTAGTCGACCATGCAAGTCAGTATGGAAAAGTAAAAACTGTTTTGGTCATAACTTCTTCGTTTGAAGTCGGATTGATCCGAAATTCGAAGGGGAACTTCCTAGAATGTATTAGAATCATATGGGAAGATAAAATCATCAAATCATAATCAAAATATGGGTTCTTTATTTGACCCAAGAAACTAGGGTTTCAACCTTATGGTTCCCATAAAAAGGTTATGATCACGGAATGAGAGGGAATGATTGCTATCAAGAAAATAACAAGAAATCATAGAAGATCTAATTTAGATTAACATAAATATTGCCCATGAGGTTTCCCTCGCATGGGAGGTTACCAAGAGTTTCCAGAAATATCATACAAGGGTCAGGGTTTCAAGAAAATATTCGGCTAGGGTTAAGATCATGATGATGATCATAGATCTTAAAGAATAGAATGAGATCATTTTTGGAAGGGTCTCCGGCCGCGCGCGCCCCGCCTCCTCGGCGCTTGTTGCGGGCCGCCCGGCCCCGGGCGCCGCCTCCGGGGGCGGGGCGCGCCCCCCTCGGGGTGGGTCATGGAATAGATGGGTTGCAAGAATGCAGCATCTTCTTCCTGATCTCAATCAAGAACAAGATCGAAGAAAGAATAATTTAGAATTCAGAAGAATTACTAACCTTGAATTGTTAGATCAGAGATGAGAGGCTTCAGATTTGCAGAGGAGTCTTTCGAATCACCAGAGAGAGTTTCGGAGAGGTCTTCTCACGTTCAAAAAGTGTTTAGGAGGCTGCCGTAACTAAGAAACTCGAAGTAGGGTTTAAATAAAAGTGAAAAACCCTAAAATTGCATTTTCTCGGATTTAACAATCCTTTGGTCGAGTGCTTGGTCCAGTGGATCACCAAGGTAGGCGATAAGGTTCAAATAGGGAATTGGAGGATCAAATGGGCTCTAAACCTTATGGGCTTTTGCACACACATCAAGTGACATACCTAGTGTGTAGAAATGCCATCAAACCAAGTCAAATAATAATCCAAGTCCTTCAACTAATCTCATCTTCAGACAGGTGCAGCTTCCTTTCCAAATCTGCACAGACTTCCAAGTATGGAACTCCATCATCAACATTCATGGGTTCAGAGTCAAACACCATGTCTTCTACTGAGATGGCCTATAGTTGGCTTCTTCCTTTACTCCGGGTCTTCGGACCTAAAAATAACCGGGTTACCGGGTCAAGGTCAGGGTCAAGTTAGGGCTGGGTTTCACACTACTGTACTTGAAGCATTCATATCATAATAGAAACTATCATAACAGTAGCAAATCTAAGTAGTTTCCAAATTAGAAACTAAATCTATGCAATCTATGTTAATATGGTAACAACTATCCTTACCTTAAATAGATTTGAATATATTCCGGACGGACAAGAGGATGAATCCAAAGTTAGCAAATAAACCCTAGAATAACATCATACAATCATTAGGAAGTAGTCCTAAAAGAATGAGCATCAATCGGATCAAATGGACGAAGAAATCAAATTCTGTTGTTGCGGGTTGATTGGCTGGGTTGATTGAGTCAGTCGACCGGCAATCTGCCCAAGTGCAAATCCGAAATCAAAAAGAGAATCTTGATCCGAAATCTATGCTACACAATCCGGAATGCAACGAAACTTGGAGAGAATGTCTAACACAGTAGTCTAAGACTAAAAAGCATAATTTAGACATCAAACAACCATTAAAACCATTACTTACTAATTTGAAATCATAGTTTCTATTTTGGTAAAAATCATGGTTTTCATTGGAAACATGCTATGAACGAAAGAGATGAACTAGAGATGATAAGATCTCATTCTAGTACAAGAACACAGTAGATCAGAGGTATGGATAATCATGGAGAGGCATCTACAATGCTAGAATAAATCAAAATAAGAATATGATCATAGTTTAAGAAGAAATCATGAAAATCATATTAAGAATGAATAAGATGATCATGGCATAAGAGAATGAAAAGAGATTGTAAAGATATGACTACAAGGTTGCAGCATCTTCATCATAATCTCAGTTCAGAGATGAGAATGATCATGGAAATAATGAATCAAGAACACAAAAGATTGAATACTAAACTTTGATTGAAGAACAAGAGAGAGAATTTGCAAGATTGCAAGGTTAGGTCTTCTTCTTCACCTTTGGAGGCTTGGAGATGGTTTCCCTTCGTTCTCTAAGTGTTTAGGAGGCTAGGGATACTAAACTCACGAAGTCATGGGGTATATATAGCAAGATACCCAAAATAGAAGATTCTGTTCGAGTTCAGCAACTTTGGGTCGATTGGCTGGGTAGCCTGGCCCAGTCGACCCAGGCAGACAGCAAACCCAAAATCATGGATTTGAGGGCCTTCCACTACTCGGATTGAATGAAACTTTAAACACATATACTTTAACTTACCTAGCATGGAAAAAATGGCTTCAAATCATATCCCACCAAGCTCTAAGGTCATCAACCAATCTTCTCTTCATCAAGGCGAAGTCTCTTTTCTATATCTAACATTGTCTTCAAGTATGGGGCATTATCTTCAATCTCCATAGGTTCGGAGTTGAACACTATATCTTCTACTGATATGGCCCATAGTTGACTTTCACTTCTATTTCGGGTCTTCGGACCTACAAACAAAAGAGTATTCGGGTTAAGGTTAGGGCCGGGTTTCACATTAAGGGAGTAAAGATCGGGCACTAATAATGATTAAAAACATTACCTTCAAATTAAAATCATGGTTTCCCCAATTGGGTGAAAACCCTAGAATTTGATGAAAATGCACTATGGAAATCACAGCAAAGGCAAGAGATGATTTAGATCTCATCCAAGAAAAAGGTAATCGAAACAAAATACAAATACGTCATGAAAATTAGATTCAAATGGTTACGAAATCAGATCCATAAGAAGAACTAGGGTTTCAAATGGATCTTACAAGAATTAGGGTTGAGATCTCTATGCTGATCATAAACCCTAAAGCCAGAATGAGATCATGGAAGAGATGGTTGCAAGAATGCAGCATCTTCTTCTCAATCTCAGATAAGAACAAGATCGAAGAAAGAATAAATTACAATACAGAAGAGATACTAACCTTAGACTGACAGATCGGAAATGAGAGGCTTCAAATCTGCAGAGGAATCTTCGAAATCACCGAAGAGAGTTTCAAATGAGTCTTCCCATGTTCTCGAAGTGTTCTGGAGGCAGAGGACACTAAGAAACACGAAGTGTGTTTAAATAGAGAATGAAAAACCCTAAAATTGAAGTTTCTCGGATTTAACACACCATTGGTCGATTGATTGATCTACTAAACCCAGTCGACCAATCAGGTCAGCAAAGTTCAAACAGGGAATTGAAGGATCAAATGGACACTAAACCTCAAGGGCTTTTGCACACACATCAAGTGATATACCTAGGGTGTAGAAATGCCTTCAAATCAAGTCAGATAATACTCCAAGTCCTTCAATTAATCTCATCTTCAGACAGGTGCAGCTTCCTTTCTAGATCTGCACAGACTTCCAAGATTGGAACACCATCATCAACATCCATGGGTTCAGAGTCAAACACCATGTCTTCTACTGAGATGGCCCAAAGCTGGCTTCTTCCTTTACTCCGGGTCTTTGAACCTAGAAAAAACCGGGTTTCCGAGTCAGGGTTAGGGCTAGGATAGGGCTGGATTTCACAGAATCCCTTTCCTTTCCTACCTAGGGAATCTATCAAGTGGTTGACTGTGGGAGGAAGCCCTTGGGTAACCCCATGAGAGAAAAACCAAATTGGTAATGTTTCTGTTAATTTGATAGACCATTCCTGTAACAACCATCGTATTTTTAACTTGGGATCCGTATTGCAGGTCTGAGAACCCGAAGGTCTAGCTGGGTAAATTTGTGGTGTGTCCGGATAGAAGTCCTTGATCCATACCCTAAACCCATGGATCTGGATTCTCTTGATTAAGAGCCTGCCTTGCTTGGTAGTTGGGCTTCTGAAAGGCAAGTGATGTTTAGAAGATGTCCGGAATGAAGGTGAGACCTCCCCCATGTGTTCATTAGGGTTAGGTTGTACTTGGACATCAACCCCTTGAGCAAAGCACCCTTGTATAGCAATATACTTGGGGGTGGTTGCTAGTGGCGGTTGATTAAACCAAGCGACCACCCCAAGCGACCGCCTAGTCTTGGTTGCGGGGTTTTGCCCTATTTTGCCCCCCGACTTCTATAAATAGTAACCCTCATCTATTTTACGAATATTATATTCAGGATTACTGTTTTTGGAGGTTAGATGGTTGTGGAGACGTGCTGGAAGGAGATTTGAAGTGTTGTCAGTGTTCCAGAAGGTTCTATTGTTCTTCATAGCGGATCTGGTTGACGTAAGTGATTCCCTGTTCACTCATACTTCACTTTAAGCTATGATAAAGTAGATTAGTGTTCCCCTTTGGTTGTTCTTGATCCTTCTATTGCATTGTCTACCTTTTTGATGATCTTGGAAAGATCAGATCCCGAAAACAAAACCCTGCTTTCGTGAAAAGGACTGATCTAATCAAGAGGGAGGATTCTGGATGACCAAATTGTTGTCATTGGTTAGGTTTAGTATCACCCTTGGTTATGGGAGTGATAGATTGGAAATTTGGACTATGATCATCCAAAATTCGGATTGAAATCGGATGATCAGAAGCCTGAGTTTCGGATTTAAACTCTATGTTTTTGGGGCGGTCACTAGTGGCGGTCGCTCAGCCTAAGTGACCGGCTGGTTTCCAGTGACCAAATGACTTTTGGTTTTGATCCGATTTGATTCATTCGACTTATACCTTATTGTAGCCTTGTATATAGGTGTTCTCTGTTTCAAATAGAAGTCTTATATTGTTCCTGGTTTGCAAGTTAGAGGAATTCTACATAATTACAGGTAAGGATATACAATCCTATCTTTATGAAATGACTTGAACATGCTAGTCCAATGTCTGTTATTACTGTTCTTTCATTTCATATACTACTATAACCTTGTTTAGCATGTTGATCTTATTATATGCTTGCTATTTGTATTGTCTTTACATATACTTTGTCTATTATGAATGTGATATGATGATGATTGATGGTATGTGGTTTTGATGGAAGGGGTATTCCATTGGGATATCTTAGCTTGGGATATCAGAGGGTTGTGGTATGGGACACATGCCTGTTGATGTTTCCAGCACTGTCATAACTATTGGATGACCTACTTAGGTAGAGTCTAGAGTTGCATGGCTAGGTACCCCAAATGCCACTACCCTTTCGGTAGGGGAATTTAAGCCGGATGACCATGACGATAGTGATGTGACGTTGGTCCACTGTTGGTCATATAAATCCTAGGGTTGCATATGTTTGGGTTGGGCTCATGGACGTCCAAGGAACGAACCGAGTGTCGTGAGGAGTCATGAGAGCATTCCGCCCCAACAATATGTGGCGCCACAAGTAGTCTCTATTCAGGATGTGATGAACATTCTGGGAAACATGTTGCATCAATAGCAGAATCAGTTTACTACTATGATGCAAGGTTTTGCGACTACTCAGCAGAATGCCCAAGTAGCTCTTAATCTTAATGGAGTTGGTACTTCTGCAGCTGGTGCTTTTGTGATCTAAGGGCTGAGCAGATTTTGGACATACCTCGACCACACAAGGTCAAGCTCGTGTTTTGCAGGAACGTGATAGGGAAGGACGAGCAGGATTCCATATCGACAATTGGTGCCGTTTGTGGGAAACACATCAAAGAGTCATGGTGATACAAACAAGATCAATGCTGGGGGAAGGCATGGAGAATGGAGAGGAGGTCGACAAACAAAATCCTCCCCAAAAGACCATGGAGATCCCTCAGCATAAGGATCTGCTCGAGCAACCTGACCAATTGGCTACCAAAAATCAAATCGATGAATTACAAAAAACGACCGGAGGTCAGATTGACGAACTCCAAAAGCAGATTTCATCTCTGAACGAGTTGGTGAGGGTAGCGATGCATCATATAATTGCCTCAAGAGTAGATAATCAAGAGAGCCCAGCCAATCTGGGGGGAACAAGAAGAGAACGACCACTAATTCCCGACCAAGATACTCGACCATCAGGAGACTTGAACAAGGGCAAACAAAAAGTGGGAGATAAAGTTCGAGCACCCAAAGAAGGAACTTCAAAAGACCCTCCTTTAGGGCTCGAGCAGGAAGATCAACATAGCAGCACTAATCATGTAGACAAGGGTCAACGCAAAGAAGGAGAAAAAAGAGCTCAAGCCAAAAGTACGAAGAATGTCAACAAGCAAATTGACGAATTAAAGGAAGAGCTAAAAAAGATGAAAGATTCAGGTAAAAATACTCTGTACTCAGTTCTCAAAAGAAACCCTTTTGTTAGAACAATTGCTGAGGCAAAGATGCCAAAGAGTTTCAAGTGTCCAACTTTTACCATGTTCGACAGAACAAAGTGTCCCCGGCACCACATTATGCATTACAAATCAGTAATGTCTTCTTATGAGCACAGTGAAGTTGCTATGTGCAAGATTTTTCCAGCATCCTTAACAGGATCAGCATCTGAGTGGTTCTTGGTGTCACATCCACCCAAGGGATACCCTATCTGGAATACCCGGTGGAGTGATCCACAGCCCAAAAGATCAAGTTTAGGAAACGATCATATCCACTTAGCATAATAACTTAATCAAAAGCAAGAACAGTTCATAGTTTTCAAGTAATTTAATAATAAAAGTCAAGGAAAGAATATCAGAAGAATCACAAAGAACATCAGAGTGCGGAAAGATACCAATAAAATAAATAATTAAAATGTGGGATGAGGCGGAAATCCACTCTACAACAACAACGGAAGGTAGGTCGAATAAAAATAAAGGTTACAACCGATTCTCAAAATAAGGGAAAGAAAAGGTAAGCAACTAAATTACAGTTTCTTCTAACGTATACAATGTTTCCTAAATAACAAAATCATAAGAAACTAAGCCAGGCCGAATCTGCTCCTGACAAATATCAGTCTCGGACAGCTAGTCTTTATCAACGTGTTCACTGCAACCAGTGTGGTACGAGTCACCAACTTGGTCTTCAGAGTGTTGACCGTCACAGTCAACAGTAGTAGTACCTGCAAAAAAGTCTAACAAAATATGTTGCAAAAAGGAGTGAGTTCAAAAGAACTCAGCAAGACAGTCATTCCATAAAACATATGCCATATGATACAAGCCATAACATGATGCAATATGATATGAAACACATGATGCAAGTATGGTTCTAACTCTATGAATGCTGGTCTCTAAGGTAGACATGTTTTAAGTCATAGCACCATACTTCTTTGGGTAGGTCTCAATCACTCAAGCCGGTGGGAATTGGGTCCTGAAACTTTTCGGACAACCTTGGCTGGGGTTTCGGTCACCGCTCTCTCACATCATCATGTTGGTCTAAGTATTGGCGCATGTCAAGGTAAAGCCTAGCCCACGGGTGAATTATGGAGCCAAATTTGGGGCTTTTTGAGATGGGTCAAATTTAATCAAATTGAAGGTACCCGTAGGACCCTTTTGTTACCAATTAGACTTTCCCAAAGTTTTGTCTCGTGATAGACTTCAAATTGGTGGCAAATTAGTGACCATTCACTAGTGACCCTTTTTAACCTAGTTTTCAGATTTGGGTTTTCGTGGGAAGATTTTAGGATATCCTTTGAAACCCAAATTGGCTCTAATTTGTAATAATTATTTTTCTTGCATGAATAGGTTAATATATCTTTACTCACTAATTTGTGAGAAGGAATTACTGATCCTTGGAGAAAAGAATCAAGTGGAAGGTGAGGAATAACCAATCCCATTATATTTAATTGATTGTTGTTATTTTATATCTTTCGTTAAATATGAATTGCCATAATTTATGTTTATCATTATTACTTATGATGTTGCTCCTTGCTTTGAAATCTATTAATGTTGTTATAATATGGAATGTGAATTTATGTGGAGGGAGAGGAGAAATATTATTATTTCCTCTACCTTATATTTTCTACTTGGGTTATGGGTTCGCCCATCACCCTAGTTATGTGATTGCTTAGTTGTAGTTGGGGAATGGGGAATGCCCTTTTGGCATTTCTTCCATAGGATACCAAAGGAGGCGGTATGGGACACATTCCTATGGTGCCCTTGGCGCTTTCCCTAATTACTGGTTGACATATTTAGGGCATGTCTAGAAATGTTGGGCTAGGTGACCTCTTGAGTACTCCTACCCTTCCGGCAGGGGTATTGAAGCCGGTTAACCCATGATGGTAGTGGCTGGGTCCTGTATCAAGCAGGCCCACTATCATCATAAAGAGGTAGGGTTGCATATAACAGATAAGGGCTCATGGGCACTCAAGACCGGTGAAATGACCCGTGAGAGGACATGGAGATCATCCTATCTATTATATGTGGATGACCACTGGGTTAAGGGATGTAATCCAACAAATACCTCCTATTGAGGATTACATTCATAGGTGGGAAGGTATTGAACCAACAGAGCACTAGGCATGAGGGGAGATATCTTGACCATTGTAGTACGAGACTATATGACCCTGCACTGGGATTAGATTTGTCCCTAACACGCACCAGATCTTATACCAATGGTGATGTGAGAGAGTGGTGACTTTATCCCCAACCATGGCTCGATTAGACTTTACCCAACAGACGTGCTTGAATGCCGTGAGGGAAGAGTAATGAGACTGCCCAAAGAAGATTGGTGTATGACTTAATGCGTGTCTACTTTAGAGACTACATTATCGAGTTAGGAATCTCAAATCATCACTTTGCATTTGTTTATTTATATTATTAAATGCATGTTTATCTTATGAATGATGACATGGAAGTTGTATGAAGATATAATGTGATTGTGTTACCTCACTGAGTTATTTGAACTCATTCCTTTTATATGTCTTTTTCAATTAGATTACACTGCATGTTATGAGGACTTCTTCTAAATGGAGGATGCGTTGCCAACATATCTTCTTGAAGGAGTGACCGAAGAAGAAGTGGATGCACACGAAGCTTCATGCAAATGTCAAAACTGTTATTTTGGGTGGGATTCCATTAGAGAACTAGTTTAGTTCAGTTTTCCGCTGTGATGAAAATTACTCTCTTTTCTTTTAGAAGGTCCCACATGGGTTTTAAACCGATGCCTTTACTTAAGGATTTCCGGAGAAATTCAATAAGTTTGAGAAGGACTCACTTGGGTTTTAAACCAACGCCTTGTAGAAGGTCCCACACGGGTTTTTAAACCGATGCCTTTTGATTTTGTCGTTGGATCTGATCTTGAGTGTTGTGTGTCCCCAATCAAAAGACAGTATGTTGAAAACTGAGAATTGTATTGATTGAGTTGAATATTGTTACATCATGAATGAAAATGATAATCTCTTCAAGGATAATATTTCTTCAAGTGTCTAGCATTCCATGAACGTTCCAGCTCTTTATGTGTTGTCATGTTCTTCAGCTTATAAGCTCCCAAACCGACTGGTTTAATAACCATATATGGGCCTTCCCATGAAGGGTTCAATTTCCTCTGATGGCGTGGGTCCGAAGCTAAGGTATTCCTTAATACCAAGTCTCCCGCTATGCATCGATGACTCTTCACTCGGGAATTATAATGTGACGCTATCCTTCGTTGATAATGTTGAGTTCATGCTATTGCTTTTGCATGAACTTCATCTAATAAGTCAAGACTATCTATCAGTCCTTGTTCATTTGCTTTTTCCTCGAACTCTCTTTCCCGTAGTGTTCCAGCCATTACTTCAATAGGTGCCAATGCTTCAGATCCATAAGCCAATTTAAAAGGAGTTTCTCCTATGGGTGTTTGGACCATAGTTCGATAGGCCCACATAATGTTGTGCAATTCTTCGACCCATAAGGCTTTATCAGCCTCGAGTCTCTTCTTTATCCCCTCGAGTAATGTTCGGTTTGTAACCTCCACTTGGCCGTTGCTTTGGGGGTATGCCACTGATGACATACGATGTTCAATCAGATGAGTGTTGCATAATTGTTCAAATTGTGGATTGTCGAATTGAGTGCCATGATCGGTCACGATTATTTTTGGCATCCCGAACCGATAAATGATAGACTCGAGCACGAACTTCTCCACCTTTCGTTCAGTGATGGTTTCCAGAGCACTAGCCTCCACCCATTTGGTGAAGTAATCAATCGCTACTATTAGATATTCCCTTCCGCCAAATGCCTTGGTGAATTTTCCCATGATATCGATTCCCCACATCGCAAAAGGGATGGGGTCTAGAATCAAAGTCAAGGTTTCAGCTGGTCTTTTAGATACCGTAGCATGGATTTGACAATTGCTACATCGACGAACATATTCCATAGCAGCTTGTTGAAGCTTAGGCCAATACAGACCGAGCCTTAAAATTTTGTGTGCCAGGGCCCGACCGCCCATATGAGCCCCACAAATTCCTTCATGAACCTCGGCCAGAGCTAATTAAGATCCTTCGGGACCCAAGCATCTTAAGAGGGGTCCAGCATAGGATCTTCTGTATAGCCTTCCATTCTGCATTATGAATCATGCTGCTCGTTCCTTGATTAATCTTGCCTCCTTCGAGTCTTCTGGTAACTTATCATCTCTCAAAGATTCCACGATCGGATCCATCCAGCACCGTTCAGCTTCAATATAGGATATCTCCTTCTCCTGATGGCTTGGGAATGTTACTTCCTCTATATAGATCAAAGGGTCTTAATTATTTTCTTTGGCATTAGCTAGCCTAGATAGCTCGTTTGCCATTGTATTTTCTTTTCTTGGGATCTGACATACTTTTAGGGTTCCTGAATTATTTCTGCAATGCTTGCACAATCTCTTGATATTTTTGCAATCGGGGTTCTTTGACACCGTACTCCCCTTGTACTTGATTAACAATAAGCTGTGAGTCACTAAAAATAGTTGCCTCCACTATCGCCAATGCTTTTGACAAACGAAGTCCAGCGATTAGAGCCTCGTACTCTGCTTCATTGTTACTTGCTTCGAATGCAAATCTTAATGCATACTGAATAATAAAACCTGCTGGGCTTTTCAAAAGAATTCCAACCCTTGCTCCTTGCTTATTACTCAAGCCATCCACGTATACCTCCCACATGGTCGGAATAGTGGGTTTGACAATCTCCTCCACTGGTGCATTAGTTTCTACTATGAAGTCGGCCAATGCCTAGGCTTTAATTGTCGTTCGAGGCTTAAAGCTTACCTGGAATTCGCTTAACTCGACCGACCATGCTACCATTCTTCCAGACAAATCAGATTTACAAAGAACTTTACAAAGGGGAAAAGTAGTAAATACCTCGATTAGATGAGCCTGAAAGTATGGCCGTAGTTTTCTGGCTGCTATCATAAGAGCCAAAGCCTGCTTTTTGATCTGAGCGTATCGTGTTTCCGCGTCGGTAATACGTGGCTAACATAATAGATTGGTCACTACTTTTTATCTTTTTCCCGAACAAGTACCGCACTTACTGCCAAAAGGGATGTTGCCAAATATAGTTGCAAAGTTTCTCCCTTTTCTGGTCAGGACAATAGCGGCGGTATTCCCAATGTTTCCTTCAGATCTTTGAAAGCCTTTTGACACTCTTCAGTCCATTTTGCCTCTTTACTGCCCCTCAAATCTTTGAGTGCTTTGAAAAAAGGTAGGCACTTTTCTCCCGACTATGAGATGAACCGATTCAACGCGGCCACTCTTCCCGTTAAGCATTGCACATCTCGAACAGTCTTGGGTGCTTCCATGTCTATCAAAGCCTGTATTTTGGCCTGATTAGCCTCAATACCTCTTTGTGACACCATAAAGCCCAGGAACTTGCCCGACGAGACTCCGAAGGCGCACTTTTCCGGATTCAGCTTCATTTGGAATTTCCGGCAGACTAAAAATACCTCCGCTAAATCCTCAATGTGTTTTGTTCTCGCAGTGCTCTTCACTAGCATATCGTCAACATATGCTTCCACGTTCTTCCCGATCAAGTCTTTAAAAATTTTGTTGACAGCTCTTACTGATAAGTTGCCCTTGCATTTTTAGGCCGAACGGCATGACTTTGTAGTAGAAGCTTTCATGATCGATCATGAAAGCAGTGAATTTTTCATCCTCCTTGTTCATGAGGATCTGGTTGTATCCTGAGTACGCATCCATAAAACTCAATGTTTCATATCCTGCCATGACATCTATCAACAGATCTATCCTGGGCAACGGATAACAATCTTTTGGGCAAGCCTTGTTGAGATCTGTGTAATCTGTACACATTCTCCACTTTCCATTTGCCTTCTTGACCATCACCACGTTGGCCAACCAGACTGGGCACTCTATAGGTTCAATGAAGCCAGAGTTCTTCAATTTTTCAACCTCATCCCGAATGCCTTCATGCTTTTCTATGGAGAAATTTCTCCTCTTTTGAATTACCGGTTTCACCTTCGGATCTATCCAAAGTTTATGTTCTGCAACCTGCCGATCAATTCCTGGCATATCCTTTGTAGACCATGCGGAACTCATCGTTGTTTTGTTGAAGAAAAGACTTCAGCTCCTTCTTGAATTCTTCCAACTACTCAGACCCGATATAAGCAATTCTCTTTTCGTTATCGGGATACAGCCGAATTTGTTCCAACTTCTCAACTGGCTCGGGCCTTTGCATCTCTGCCTCATCCCGATCGTCTTGTACTTCTATTGGTGACGCAGTTACCTTCCTCGGGCCCTCCTTATCCTTCAAATATGCCACATAGCACTGTCTAAAGATTCTCTGGTCAGAAGAAACCTGACTAATTCCCATTTTTGTCGGGAATTTTATTTTCAGGTGCTTTGTTGAAACTATAGCACCTAACTTTGATAAGGATGGCCTTCCGAGAATAACGTTATAAGCCGGAAGTTCTCGAACCACCAAAAAGTTTACCCGAACGGTAACCTCTTTAGGGAAGCTTCCAATCGATATATCTAGCCTGTCTGATCCTTCTGCTATTGTGGACGATCCCGCAAAACCATATAAGTGTGTGGATGACGGCTCTATCAAGTCTTCATCCACTTTAAGCTTTTGATAAGCTGCATAAGATAAAAGGTCTGCAGCAGACCCGATGTCAACTAACACCCTATGCACTTCTCGGCGTTCAATTTCTACTTTGATGACTATGGCATCATCATGAGGTAAACAGACGCCTCTTTCATCTTCCTCGCCGAAGGTGATCGAACCCTCACCATTCGGCCTTTTCCGCTTATGTGTTTCTCCGGTTCCAACAAACTTGGATTTGGCTTTCAACTTCCGGAGCGACTTAGGTTCGGGACCTCCAAATATTGTTAGTATGGGTGACCGAGTGGCATCGATCACTTCTTTTCCTTTCTTAGATTTAGGAGCCTCCGTCGGTTGTTCTGGACTAACCGAACGTTCCCTCTTGTTCCCTGCGTCTTGCAGTTCCGCTCGTCTTCCTCTGAAGAAATTGGACAAGTGTCCTTGAGATATCAATCTTTTAATATCCGCCTTTAAATGTCTGCAATCATTGGTATAGTGACCGTAATCCTTGTGGAAACGGCAATATACCTTTCTCTATCCTTCTCCCCAGGCTTCGTGAGAAGCTTTGGAGGCCATTTCAAAATGTTCTGTCTCTTGATAACATTTAAAATATCAGCCCGAGGAGTATTTAATGGAGTATACTCACTTTTGCCGGGAGATCTCTGCCCCCATACCTGGCGAGGTTTTCCAACTCGATCACGAACATTCTACTTCAACCTCTGTTTGTTCTCAGGGGCCTTCTATTCTTTTGTAGAGGCTTTATTGTCCCCCTGCGTGCATCCAAGATCTCCATCACCTCTGCCTGTTTCTGACACGTTTGCACCAGTTCAACATAAGTGGTAGGCATGTCCTGAAGTAGTAACTCCAAGAGTCATCGGTTAGTGAGTCTAGTGAACAAAGCAGTTTTAGCTACTTGTTCATCTAGATTCTCTATCTCCATTGTGACCATGTTAAATCTTTTCAGGTATTCCCGAATCGATTCACTTTTCCCTTGTCTGATAGTGAACAAGGTTTCCTCGGTCTTTCTGATCTGGATTCCGCTTTTGGAATCGTCCTATGAATTTGCGCGCCAACTCTTCAAAATCTACGATCCTTCTCGACGGGAGATTTGAAAACCATTTTTGTGCTGCTCCAATCAAGGATGAACCGAAAACCCTGCAAAGGATTTCATCAAAATTACTCGCAACAGCCATAGTCTGCTGGTAGTAGCTGATATGAGCGATGTGAACTCTTGAACCATCGAACGTGGAAAAGGTTGGCAAACGGTTATGAGGAAACTGATATCCGGCTATGGCCTCGGCAAATGGAGTTTTCCGAATAACCGAATAAATATCATCAGTTATTCTCCCTCTCGCCAATTGTCCGAGTTTTTGAAATCTTGGCCAATTCTTGACCAATATGCGTTGATCGATCTCCAACGACACAATCATTTTCTCGAACCGCGCGCCTGATAGTTGGTGAGTGAGTTCGTACTCTTGCACCCAACCTCGTATTTGAATCGGTTGTGCTTCCTTGAGGTCCTTCGAACCAATCATCTCTCCTAGGGAGTTCTCCAGTTCTCCTAGGTTCTCTTTCTCGCCTCCGGTCGCCTTCCCGGAAATTCTGACCGACATTCTGGTCATCGATCAGTCTCTGCTCCCTTTGTAATGCGCGCCTTCCCGCATCACGTTGATCAGGTGCTTGTGGGGCCACCACCTGCCTGGTCAACGTACGGAGCGTCTGACTCACCTCCAATAACTGGAGTTTCAGTTGATCCAGTTGATATTGGAGTGGATCTGCAGGATTATTACCTCCCTGACCACCATCTTCCCACACTTCAAGGGGTCGACTTCCTTCAGGGATATCTAGATTATTTGCTCCCGGAATTTGAACGCTAGCATCTGCTGCCGCTGCCGATGATCTAGTAACCATGGCTTTCTGAAGCGTTTCCCACAGACGGCGCCAAATGATGCGTCCAAAATCTACTCAGCCCTTAGATCTCCTGCGTATGACTTGCAAAAACGAACGTCAGATGTGGCCCGACCGTTGGGATCAGGAGTCCACCTCCGAAGGCTAAGTCAGTTGATGAACTTAATCACAAATAGCTCTGCTTGAGCACAGAGCTAAGGAATGAATGATGAGAATACGATTCAAATTGAATGTGTCTCTTTCTACCTTGTGGGTAGGTGATGTCTTATATAGCAAATACCTTTGAATCTCCTTCGTTAGATGTATTTTGAGCTTTCTTCAGTTATCCGTCAGATCTTAACGGATAGATCTATTTAGTAATAGATGCGTACTAGGTTGGACTAGTAGATGACTCCTTTGATAATACGATCGTTATATGGTAGTTATCCATATAATAACGATAAGTACCAGCCGCAAATGCTGCTACCCGTCTCTTTGATTATTAGCCTATTCCTATCATAACGCATTAGGGCGTGCTTGTAACTGAGTTAGTTTTCTTCCTCAACAAGCTATCTTTTGGACCCGGCCCGCTCGGAAGCGAGTCGATTCTCTTCGTCCCGATCGGGGTCAAGGGTCGAACCAAGGTTGAACCCGGTTCGATTATATTTTCTCCACATCAGTAGGAAAACGCTGATGCCATGTTGAGAATTGATATTGCATGATTTGAAAAAGGGTGTATTAATTTGAAGTATTTAAAATTTTTACTGTTTGCTGTAACTTTTACTAAATGAATAACGGAAGTGCACTCCCAAATCTGCATTCGCATTCATAACCGTTGAGGGATCAAATCTATCTGATTACTGATATGATGCAAATCTGTCTGACTATTATTCGACCAATTAATCATTCAAAGGCAGCTTTATTAACAAGATACCTAAAGACTACAATCTATGGTACTTATTGCCATTAGCATCATCCCAAATAATACCGAGAGTGCCATCGGAAGAGCAAATGGGTTAAAATGAATTTCCTGTATGAATTTGACAAATCCAGCCAGAACACCAGCACATGCATTCACTTCCCTTACGTGGTGGTACAAATCTATAATGAAAAACATGTAAGAAAATTAAAAAGCAAGAAGAATAGAATAAAAAAGTTGCTAAATTCTTCAACCCTAAAACTTCTAATAAAATGGAAAAGATAGTCAACCAATAGTTGAAAATGTGTATGTATTCAATAAGCAATTAGACTCGCTCAATACATGCACGAGAAGAAAGAGAAAAAAACACACACCCACACTACCTGAATCCACCGAAAAACCAATAGGATATTATCCAAATCATCTGCATATAACTTGATGAGGATATGGTTGCCATTATCCTATCCACACCTGATCTACACCCATCATTTACTTGTCAGGGGGGGGGGGGGGGGGGGGGGGGGGGGGAAAGGGGGGGGAAATTAAGGGGGGCCCCCCCCCCCCCCGCCCCCCCGTCCCCCCCCCCGCCCCCCTTTACATATGAATCCCATCTATATATTTTCCTGCTCTCCATATTAGTTTAAAATACCAAAACTACATTCCATGACTCAATCTTACAGCTGCTGATGTTCGCTGGTGTTGGAACCCCTCAACTTGTATCAGTTTATAGCTCACAAGCTCGTGATTCTTTCCCCTTTCTTTGACTAAACTGATGCAATCTTCTATAAAGCTTGGATAACAGCTGATCACAGACATGAGGTGCCGTGCATGGCCCACACATAAGATAAATAACATTACCAAGAGGTCGCATATAGACACCATCTTCACGGAGCTGCTGGATTAAAGAACTAGCATATAACGACGCATAGCTGCACATAATTCAGAAAAATCAGTTAAAATCAAATAGGAATGGTTTACCACTAGTGGGGCCAAAATTGATGGTTTGTAGAAACCTAAAAATTTATGTTAAAAGAATATTAATTTCCAAAATCACAGTGCATATAGAATTAATTAATCAGATTTAAAGAGGATTTTATAGCAGGAGGAAAAATAAAATAAAATAAACAGAGGTTGCTCAACTTCATGTTGAAGGATTAAGACGACATCCTCAAAGAAACAGTCTTGTTTTAGAATTAGCAACTTAAGGTCCTCAAAACTAGGAACTCAGGTAACCATGAAAATACCAGACAAGCGCTAATCAAGAGCAAGATTCGGAGAAGTATATGGAGAGGAGAACATCTCAGAGGAAGTTTCAGTAGACCCTAAAAGACTAATTGATATGGAACCTAAACATATAAAGATTTGATGGCATTAGAGTACTGATCTCTCAAAGAAGAACGAATAGAAAATACCAGTAGTGATAATCAGTAAATGATCTGTCCCAGATCCAAGAGATAAAGGCAGAAACTGAAGGACGTACATGCTCAGGTTCATAGAATCTCAGATCTGGAATCAGAACAGAGTTGAACAAATACAGACCTAATTGATGTAGCTTACAGGTAAGGGGTTTAGAAGAGAAAATGATCAAGATCCCTTGCCTTGGAGTGTGACTGAAAGTTAAACTTCACAACCAGTTTTTGAATCACACGAAAGTATAACATGAGACATTGATGGGCAGCTTTGTGGCTTTTACAATAATATGTAGAGTCCAGTCACTAGGTATCTGTTAGTAAAGCTACAGAATGAAAATGCAAAAAAAGATAAGGAACAATCGCAAAACACAAGGATTTTACATGGTTAATCTGAAGGACGCATCAATAACTCAGCAATGATGCTGCTTTCCATTACATGGAAGATAAAGAAAAGAGTCTTAAGTTCATGTTTTACCCTCTCAGAACGAGATAACATTAATTAATAATAAAATAGATATAAACCCTAGTCCCAGAATAATTACCACGGCAGCCCCACACAAAAAAACACCTAAAAAAGGACCTCTATACAGATAGGGGTTCACAACAAGTCATTTTGAAAATCTAGAGATTCTGAACATACCCCATTTCCCTCGTTAGTGGAAAGCAACCAAAATGGAACTTTGTGTGATAGGGGAAGACCACAATATTTCAGTTGCAAATTTTGGTAAAAACTGAGTGTAGTCACTATATTGGGACTGGTCAGTTGGAAGTTTCATCATCATGACCTTTTGTGTCTAGTAGAGGGAAAAAACAATCCATAAAAACACCCATCAAGATTCTCCATGGAGTTAGATGCCTATTTAGAATCCCAATTGCAAATCCTAATCCATGGTTCTTTTATTTTCTTATTTGATTTCTACTAGTAAACAGTCGATATAAATAAATACTTTTGGGTTAGAGGCTTCACAATTCAGCAGTGAAGTTCTCAGTCTGAGTTGTGGCTTTCCTTCCCTTCTTCTCTTATTTATTCTCTGAAACTTACATGGTATCAGAGCCGATTGGTACATAACTCATTGCTGGTTCAATCTATTCCATCCCTGATCAGGTCCTGAGGACTTGGAGATCCATATACATTGGTTTGAAGAATCATTTTCAACTTGCAATAAAGGGGAGCAAGCATCTTCCGCTGCCCTTTCTAGGGGAGATTCTGTGGTGAATGAAGAAGTATTATAACAGCTTCTTACTTGAGGATTTAGGCCACAACTTCTGGGTTTTTTTCATGGAGAGGTTACTACTATTTTTTTCTTTCTTGGGACTGGCAAGGAGAATCTGCTAGGGTTATTGCTGCGATACTTCCTCTCTGTTTTTTGTATTGTTCCATATTGGCGTTTGAGAAGCATGTAACCGGAAGTAGTTGTGTGGAGTGCCAACTCGGATCTGTTTTTCAGAGGAATTGATAAAGAGTTTTCAGGCTTTTTTTCCCTGTTCGATTGTTTATCATGTGGAGCTGGTTGGATCTTGTGAATTATTGATTTGGTGTTGTGGTTTGGTTGCATTATAATTTGAAATTTGTTTGGTGATTATCTCTAGCTTCTAAAGGGAAAAAAAAATTGAAGTTCCTCATATTGAAGTCCCTATTTTCTGTGGGTAGCCTGTGGTTGTCTATTAGGGTTGGGATATGATTTTTCTGTTGGGAGGACACTATTTTTGTTAGCGATATTGTTTTAGTTGAGCAGACTCTGTAGGGAAATTTCTGGTATTATCTTTGATTATCTATAGGAGAAACGGATTTGTACCTAATTGGAGCACCATGACTGAAATAATCTCCTCATCCTCCGAACAGTTTACTGAAAAGAAGTTCTGAGGCTTATCTAAATTTCATAAGTGGAACACCATAGTAAACATTGTTCGCACTAGATGAGGACAGCTAGATCACTTGACTAAACTAGTCCTTGGGTGATTACATGCACACATACTTGAACAGATATTTAATTCAGTGGCAAGCTGTTAGGGCCTTGGGATCATGACACGAGGAAAGAGGGTGGGGGAGATGCCATAACTGACACACGGTGGGTTATAAAAAAGAGAGGGGGGGGGAGAAGATGTGAGGAAAGGATATCAGTTGCTATGTGAATGGTTCTGATGTGACAATGAGTTTGACCCCTAGCCAACACCCAGGGGGGCCCCCCTAGATGGCTCCAAGAAGCCCCCATGAACTGGATGAAACCCCTATAGGGATATTTAGGGCATTTTCAGCCCTTTTTTATTGCTGGAATTATTTCCAGAATTATTTATAGAGTTTAATTTGGGTTTTACACTTTTACTTCTCAATTTGAATTGATTAAGTTGTGGATAAAATAAGACCCTTGTACAAAGAGGGTTCCTATCTTTAAGGAGTTTACTTTTAATTAGAAGTTGACTTTTTAGCAATTGGTGGTTAAGTGTCCTAAGGTGTTCTTTTTCAAGTGAACTTCCTTAAATAGTTTTAAGTTATTTAATCTTTTGATTTCAGCATGTGTCTTTAGTTGTTTAGATTCTATTTCAAAGGTTGAGATTATGTGGTGGGATCCTAGTCTAGTAAGGAATGTCACATAGTGTCACTCTTTTAGCAAGCTATAAACAGCCTCTGTTTCTTTTTAATTTTTTAAGTCTAAATATCTGAAGAAGAAAATTGAGTTTGAAGGACCGTGATTCCTGTTTGAGGGGGCCAGAACAGATTTTAGAGAAAGCTTTCTTCTTCAATGATCAGCAACCTTGTTTAGTGTCCTTCAAAAATTCCAGCAACTTCTTCCAAGTCCAGCAGCCATTAACAGCCGGATTTATGATGGAGCAATTACTTAAAAGTACATTTTGTGCAACAGTCCTTCCTATCTGATAGAAAAGGATGCCATGCCCATGCACTTGGAATTTGCAGGTGTTGGCCAGGATTCCCGGAGATGGGATTTTTAACCAAACCGTTGGATGGTTAAATTGGCAATCCAGTCTCTTTCTCCTTCGATCAATGCAATTAATAGGACCAACTCAACTGCAACCCATTCCTGTATTTCTGTATAAGAATAAGAAGAGCGGGCTAGAATGATGTGTTGGCTGGGAAAATAACCGGGAAGTTGAATGCCTAGGTATACTTTTCTTATGTACCGGCGCCATCAATGTCAGGTTCACTCCGCATGATCTGGGAGATATTATTTATATAGGATAAGATGTAAAGCGCGCCCCCTGTTCTTCAGTCTTGGTCAGGCCTTTTCTTTGCTAGGTTGGGTGCTCCCTAACAGATTCAAGGCAGCTTTACCCCGCCCAAGTGCTTGCCCCCTTTATTAGGTTGGGCAGCACGCCTTCTCTTCACACCTCTGCCTCCATTTCTGCCTCTTATGTTGTTAGGTAGGGGTGGGTAAGTCACTCCCTCATATACGAATTCTCGGGGATACAAGTGGCGACTCATCCCTCCCAGGCACTGAACGAAGGACAGCAAATCTTCATCAAGTAAGTACAGCCCCTCCCTTACCCTGTGATTTAACCAAGGACCCTCCCCCTCCTTCCCTCTCCTGTGCAAGCATCCCCAGCCCCTCCCACACCCCTGCAGCAGCCAAGAAGCTAGTGCGCTCCCCCTTGCTGCTGCAACACAGCAGCAGCTTCTCCCACCCCCTGCGACTCCCCTAGTCCCTTTCCTACCTCCTACGATCCTTCCCAGCCCATGCCACCCTCCCCTGCCCCTGCAATAGCCTCCAGCACCTCCTCTCTCTCTCTCTCTCTCAGACTCTCTTTCCCTCCCCTCTCTGCCTTGCCGCAGATCTGAAACAGAAAGAAAAGCAGAAAAGAAAAGAAGAGAAAAAAGAAAAGAAAAAGAATAGAAAAGAGAAGAAAAGAAAAGAAAAAGAAGGAAAAATCCAATGAAGATTTTTCAAGATCCATTACAAATTGATCATTCCCTAATTTTTCCCTTTTCCCAAAATTCAACCCGTACCCATGATAAAATCCCCTCATCAAGCCAATTGTGTATCTTTATTTTCCTTTTCAATTTCCATCTACCCATAGGATCCCATAAGATAATTGGAATTACTTGCTAGAAGATTCTAGGCAATCCTTAGTTTTAGGGAATCTTTCCAAGAAACCGTAACCCTCGAACTGGATTCACATAAGGTTTTGAGAAGCCTTTGGCTAAGGGCAGTATATGCTGTGGGGGTGATGGATAGCATTATAACCAGATTTATCTTGCTTATTACTTAAGTAAATCAACTTAGTATTACAAGTACCCAAATAGCAGGTTTTTAACACAGACCATGTTGTTGATCTTGTGACTCACTTGCAGACTGTAAATAAAATGTGTTATATTCTGGTTAGAACAATCTATCAAGGATTTTTGTAGGGTTGATAGGAAAGGTAAAGATCTCACTCTATTTTGCAGACTTCAAAAGAATGTATGAAGGATTAAACTCTACTCTAGCCATTTCATCTGATGTAAAAACAATGCAAAAATAAATAGAACAACCAGTTGTGATGAGCTTTTCTGGGAGGTTTTGGAAAGGAGCTTGAAGCTGTCCAGCACAAGTTCTTGGCAGTGATCATGTACCCATATTAGCAAACACCTTTTCCAGAGTTCTTTTCATGTTGTAAGAGAATACCCAGCACTACTACAGATAGTTCAGCTCTTGCCAAGTATCATGTAGTACTTCAAGATACAATATAGGAGTTGTGGGAGTAACCTTAGTAGGAATTCTGGCTTTCAAAATTTTCCTGACAATTTTGGGCAGACCAAAGCCTGACATCCTTGTGGTCATGTTGTATATATTCAATGCTTTTGTTGGAAATTTCATGTAAAACCACTACATATTGCTAATGTTGTGACAACTTGAAAGCTCACTCCTACAACCACTAAAGTTCAACATGGGGGTAAGACTATAAATATGACAAATGAGAATTATACTTGCCACCCTTGTTCAGACAAGTAATGCTATCGCTTGCCTTTCGTCCACATATTGCTCTTGGGTCATTCATACAAAAGCATATGATCATACGAATCAGGCCACAAGTATCTTTTATTCTTTTTATTCATCTTCCTCCACAGTTTCACTAGGTGTTGGTTGACTTGGTTTCCATACTAATGTTAAAGGAATGGGCATTGTCCAACATATTGATTTCCTAATCCTCTCTTCAGTCCTTTACATGCCTAACTTTCCTTTCAATTTATTATCTATTCATAAATTTACATCCACTAATAATTGTCCTATCACCTCTCTTTTTTACAAATTTTTATTTATTTAGGATCTCACAACGAAGAAGACGCTTGATAGAGGCCGTGAGTCTGGGGGCTGCACTTGTTCGAGGACAAATCACCCATTACTTGCTCTAGTATCTCCATTCCACATCAAATCCACTGTTAGCTAGGACACCTTAGAAAATTTAAGATTATTAGTCACTTTTTTATGCAGAATTGAAGGCATAAGGCTAAGACTATTTTAGTGGGTTAAAGTTATCCCACATATTTTGATCTCCATGGTCTAGACCTAAGCCCAAGTCTAGTTCTTAAAAAGTCAATAAAAGGGGTTGTGCTTTGAAAATAAAAGAACTCATTGTCAAAGGAGTTATTCTTTGTCAAGAGTTAGGTAGTAGTTAAGTTATTAATAGGTAGGTGGTGTTAGCTAGTGGTTGGATGTTACCATTAATGTTTATGTCTCTTTAAAATGCTATATAAAGAGACTTATGTAAGAGGTGAGGAGACACAACTCATCAATTGAAATCAAATTGCTTTGTTAGTATTCCTTCTCTATGGAGACTCCTTGTGTTTGATCAAGGTAGGTTGGTGTTCGATCCAATCGCTACACCTTGGCGGTGTGAAGCCCGGGTGTTACATTGTTATTCTCAATTCCCTTGTATTGTCCCTTCAATTTCTTCATCATAGTTCTGCTCCTGTTTTGAAGATCTATTTAGCCCGTATGTTATGCTATTATCCTTATAACACCACTCTAATTTCAGCCCTCTTTCACATATGAATTATGTTTCATCTTGAGTCTATCAAATCTGAAATTGATTCCAGTGAAAGGTCCTATTTGGCTATTGTTTTGATCAATCAAATATAGTACTACATTACTTTTATTATGTGCTTAGTTTAAATATTAGTCTTGTCAATTTGAAAGCTTTGCCATCTGAGACATCCATATTGTGTTAATAAATGGTTTGACCAACCTTTCTCTTTAGTTCATCTGATATGTGGGGTCCTTGGCTTGTTGGAATTGAGGAAGGAGATCTCACACAACTGCTATGACCTTCCAAAGAAGCCACAACTTGACTTGCCTTCAACCTCAAATTTAATTTCATTCAATTCAACTTGTAGATTACAAGTTTGAAGGCTTTATTTATGGCCTCAAATAAGGAAATAGAAAAAGGACTCTAACTTGGAGAACCAATTAAAACTCTAGCTAGCTAACCACCTTTAACTCAACTACTACTTGACTAAGACTTTGACTAACACAAGAAAACTCAGTAACTAACTCTAGAGGACTCCAATCAAAATTCTAAGAGTAGATATGGAGTCCTAAAAATAAGGAGAATTAACTTGGATTCAAATTGTGGGATCCCTACATAACTAGGAATATTACCTGGATGAGGACCCTTAAGTAACTTGCAAAATACTAATCAGAAAAATAAAATAAAAATATATCTAAGCTCCACACAACATCCTGGACTCAATGGGACCCAGACCTAGGACACCACGCAATTGTCCAAAATTACCAAAATGCCCCTTTTGTTAGTCAAAATTCTCTGTTTGCTGGTGGGGTCACATAGTAAGACTCAAGAGGATCCATTATAACTTTGTTATTATCATTTAGCCTCCCCTTGATGTTGATAGTTGATACATTTTTCTTATATTTTTCCTTGAATTCATTGAGTAATTGCCATTTGATCTTGCTTAATGAGTTGGCTTTTTCGGTTATAACACTGCACAGGTAATTTGAGTGAACACCAATGCCAGCTGGCATCAGGTTACACCATTGCATCCGGCCTATTTAGGGTGGCGTGTGGCAGTTAGAGGCTAACTTGGTTACGCAGCAGCAACTGGATGGTGGATACGATCCAGCATGTCACTTGTTCTAATACTAGGAGTCAGGGACTCTTAAGATTGGCCTGAAATAGGCTTCTGTTGTCCCACAAGTTTCATGCCCAAATCTGGCCATTTGGCCCCTAAAACCTTTCATTGAAACTAATAGAAAAAAAATACTAAGTTTTGGCTGAAATTTTGACTTCAGGCTGGATCGAAACCTTGTAAATTGACTCCTACGTTGGATGACTTTGAAGGGAATTAAAAAAAAAAAAATTTGTGTAATAATATGGTGAAAACCCACTAAATACAACAAAACAGGAATAAAAGGATCTAGAAATAGTAATGCAAGATCCGGTTAATGGCTGGCCTAGAAACCTGGAACAAAACCAGCTAAACTGGTTGAAGATGAACAGCAACCCAAGTTGAGGACTGAGTTGACAACTAAGTCATGTGTTTCAAGGGAACCTCCAGGTCTTATTCATCGTCTTAATACTATTTAGAATTACCTATATCTTGATGGTCTTTAAGCTGATCTTCATCAAAGGCACAGCTAAAAAGTACATAGCTGGATTCTGAAACCTCAGCATCATATGATACCGTCTTCATGCCAGATGTTCCATATGGGAATAATTTGACATATGGCAGTCACCATTCACATCCCTCAAAGCTTACGTCGAGTTGGTATTATCAACTTATCATGAGGGTGGACACATACTACAGCGCCAATGCAGCTGTAAGGATGCACTTTAGGTATTGAATTTTCACAATAATAGTTCCACATAAGTGAAAGACAAAAAGAGAGGAAGTTAGAGATAGTACCCAGCATCATTGCCTTCGGCACACAATTCAAGGGCAAAAACAGTCCCCAGCGCAACCACTCTTTGCACCTCTGGAACTGAAGATATCTGATGCACAAGTTCCACGTTCCACAACTGCAAGCATTTGTGCATGGTAAAAAAATATATAGAAAGAGAGATCATGAGTAATAAAACCTTACCAGAATAAATTAAAGTTTCATGAAGTAAGAGTCCCAATGTCTCTACTGCCTAGTGCCATATACCATTAAAAAGAAAGAAAGGAAAATATATATATATATATATGCTTGAGTTGGGTTGAGCGGAATATTCTTTTCCCAGCCAATTCAAGCTACTGGTTTCAATGCCTAATCAGTGGTTCTTTGAGCTGATTCTTGGCATACAGCCTCTTTTTGACCTTCAACACATACAGAATTAGTTGTTTTGTGAAAAAACCACTAGAACTTCTGGTTTTAACCCTAGATTGTTGCTAAATAATGGCCAGAACCAGGACAGATACTTAGTTATGCCTAACATCAGTTAAGCTTGAAATATTATTCTTAAATAAACAAACACCCATGCTTCCAACAAAAATAGTAAAAAAAATAAATTCTCAAAGAAAAAGATAGTCAACCTCCCAGTTCAGGAACAAAAGGTGAAGTTTCAACGGTAAGTGCAATTTTTAACTTTTTAATGTTAGGCCTTTTATTAAATCTAAATAACTCACAAAATTTAATATAATAAAATCATACTACTATAATAAAAGCATGTACTCTACATTTTTCGCAAATCTTTTTCTGTCCTTTTCTGTCCTTATTTTTTTTCCAAATACCAATAATGTTGTACTATTTGTTATTTCTTTAGTTATTTTTGCAAAGATAATTTGGACATTTTAGTCATGAATTATTATTAATTTATCATTAATTTTAACCCTCACATAATTTATCTCTCGATTTCTCTCTCGACCTCTTTCAATCTCTCTCAAAGTCTGTCGCTCTTTATATCCCTCTCCCTCTCCAACTCTCTCTGAATCTCTCTCTAAATCACCACTCTCTCTGACGACCTCTCTCAATCTCTCTCAAAGTCTGTCTCTCTATATCCCTCTCCCTCTCGAACTCTCTCTGAATCCCTCTTGATCTCTCTGAATCTATGTATTTGTTCTCTCATTGCAGAAAGATAATCAGTAGTCCGAACGATGGTGAGAAGAAGGATGATGGGGGAAGAAGGAAAATGGATCGATAATGGGGTTTTGAAGGTCGACATGCATTGCGAAGGATGTGCCAAGAAAATAAAGCGGGTTGTCAAGTGTTTTCAAGGTATGCAATCGATTTGATCTCTCTTGTATATTTTTGAATTCTCCTCAAGCAATAGGAATCAAGTATTTCAGAAAATCATGATAACAGCATTGGTGGAACAATTCCTTTTTCCCTCGGATTCCTTCATAATCTTAGTGGGGTGTTTCTCTTCAATAACAAACTATCAGGTTCAATACCTTCATCACTTGGTTGGTGTCATTTGCTTAAGACCCTTGATTATACCTTCTTGAGGATGGATGATAATGGCGGTTTTGAAGGTCGACATGCATTTCGAAGGATGTGCCAAGAAAATAAAATTTGATCTCTCTTGTATATTTTTGAATTCCCCTCAGGTATTATTTGTGGATGAATGAAAATTGGAAAACTTGAAATGACGAAGTCAAACTTCAAAATCTCATGATTCGGTACTCATCTCTGACCATGCTTTGTTTAAGCAAAAGGTACTCCACCCTCTCTTTCTCTCGAATTCAAAATTCAAATTCAATTTAAATCGCTTTGGTTATCTATTCTCCCTTAAACTCTATTCCTCTTCTATAATTTTCTACATTTATTCTTGTTGGATTTTGACTGCTTCACACTGTGTTTCAGCAAAACGGCGGTTAGGTACGCCTCCCTCTCTAGAGTTCAAAATTCAATTTACATCTCTCTAGGTCCTTATTGTCTCTTTTAACTCTGTTCGTCTTCAAAATCAGATTGTGCTTCCCAAAGTGACCACCAATGATTGTCTATTGTGGAATTGTTGGTAAAAAAGAATAATAATAAGAAGAAGAGGAGTCTATCATGCCTCTCATTGGTTGTTCTATTGTTCGCATCAATCTTCCAATCTATCTCATATGAAGAGTTGGATGGGATTCAAATCATTCAAGCTGAATACCGTAATTTTATTGATACTAATCGGATCTTGCAGAGTTGGAATGACAATGACAATGGAAATTGTACGGGAACTTGGATAGGAATCAAGTGCTTCAGAGGACAGTTTATATCAATCGAGCCCCCTAGGAAAGGACATTTTATATCTTCTAGCATTTAGTCCTGCTCTCCCACCTCTTTCTTTTCCTTTCATAATTTCTCAATTCTGAATTAAGTTTGTCGTCCTGAAGAACTATTTGAATATTCGGAGTTGGAGATCAAACTATATATTTTAATTGTTGGATTATACTTTTTAATTAAAATTTCCCATTCTAGAATATTTTCAGTTCGCTATTTGTTCTACCCTTCTCGATGTAACAACATAAATGCATTGGTTCATTGCAGCACAACTCACATGATTACGAGAGAGTCTTCACGGAATAGGGATAAGGAAAGAGAAAAAGGGAGGGATAAGGACAGGGACAGAGATAGGGAGGGGGATCGTGATAGAGGCCGTGATCATCGAGACCACTATAGGGAGTGGAGTGACAGAAGAGAGTGCGGTCAAGATAGAGAAGATGATGATCATCATCACTGAACCCGAGATTATGAAAGGTATGATTTTTGAACCATGGTCCACTCCCACGGTGTATGATAGCTACTATAGTGACTGAAATTGGTAAGGTATTTTCTAGAACTCTTTTTTTTTTTAGGACTCATGTGCCCCCTGTTGATTCCCCTCGTCCCTCTCTTCTTGTTGTAGTTGGCTTTATTTACACCATAAATATGACTTCTATTGTGGTTTGCTCTACTAATAACATAAGTACAACAAGTGCATGATGGAATTTTAATTTTGATCCATTAAGATTTTCTCATCTCCACTCAACAAAAGCCTTAGTCCTTGAGGTGGGCATTAAAGAAAACTTCTTGGGTAGCTGATATCAAATGACTTTATAGCAAGATGATTGAGGTTTGTGAGATGCATTCTTATGCTGTGAAAGGTTGACTGCATGTGGTTCCATGCATTCAACATCCCCCCGTGCCCCCCCACCCAAAAAAAAAAAAAAAAAAAAAAAGAAGAAGAAAAGAAAAGAAAAGAAAAGAAAAGAAAAGAAAGAAAGATGCATGACATAAGATTTTCTTTTTTCTGCAGTATGTGGTTATGCTGGGGTGGGCCTTGGTGCAATGGTTGGGTTGAGGATTCCTAATATGAACACAACTCCTAATAGAAGTCAAACAGTAGTATTATATAAGAAAGCTATGACCATGGAAGACGAATAGTATTTTATTTCTAGAGTAGAGTTTAAGCTTTGACAAATTTGAAGACATAAATTTAAAGACGAAACGGATTTTCGGATTAAGGTATGAATCCATTCGTTCCACCTTAAGCATTCATGCAATTTGCAATTCTCATGTTGAAATTTAGTTAATCTTACGTGGTCATCATTGTTATCTTCTCTAAAAGTTGTTTTGTTTTATTTACTTTTACTATGTCTGATCACTCCAATGAACTGAGATTACTTTTAAGAAAACCCGATGAAATCGAATGGAAATTCAAAATTGAATTTTATTTCGTTATTTTGAGATAAGAAAAGGGGAAAATAGAGATAGAAAGAGGGGAAAAAACCGGATTGTAGAAACTAACTCTGATATAACTTCGTCGGTTTCACTTAACATAGTTCTTCATCTGCTGATGCTCCAACACCTTCTTGATTTTGGAATCATATGTTCCGAAATCTTGCTGTTCGATCGCATCTTTGGTTTAAAATCCATCGTATTATTCTGCTTCTAGGACTTGCAATAGTTCACCGATAGAGTCGGTGTGCTACAGGAAGTAACAGAGACAGAGAGCAGAGAGACAGATCGCAGAAACAAACCCAATCTCTTGGAAGAAAGAAGAGAGAGTGTAGAAACAAATCAAGCCACCATTAAGAAAGACGAGAGAGAGAGAGAGAGAGAGAGAGAGAGAGAGAGAGAGAGAGGCCCTGAAAGAGAGATTGCAGCACTAACAACGTTGCTTCGTCTTTCTCATAATAGCCGAGTCTACATAAGAAAGGAGAGAGGGAGAGAGAGAGAGAGGCCCTGAGAGATATCTTTCTCATATATTTTCTCTCTCATATGGCCACGTGCATTTGCACGTGTCTTACTTTGCTAGTATTACTAAAAACCATAAGTGTGCTAAAATACTTGTTTGCTTTGATGTCTAAAAAAGTATTTTATTTACAATGATTCGCACACACCAAATTAAGTGTGATTGGAACATAATTACAATATAAATAAAATCTAGGTGATCTTGAATTTGTTGGAAAGCTTGCTAACAAATCCAAGATTACTTAAATCTGACTTATGTTGAAGAAGCTATGTTCTGGTCAAACTTAATTTGGCACGTTCAAATGTTTTGTAATCAGTCTAGATTAAAGTTTTTTTTTTAACACATCAAAACAGAGGAATATTTTACCACATTTTTGTCTTTAGCAATTTTTTACTATATTATGATTTAAGAAGATATTTAGATTTAATAAAAACCCTTAGCATTTGAAAGTTGAAAATTGCATCTACTATCAAAAATCTGACATTTGTTTATTTATTGTGGGTTAAGCATTTAATTAAATAATGTTTGGCATATTTAAGGGTCAACAAGTATCTCTGGAGGGGAGTGATTGCGTTAGTGAAGCATATATAGGTTTCTAGGTCAATCCAACCAAAACCAAAGAAGTTGATCAAGTAACGGTATTTTTTTTGGGGTTAACCTTGACATTTTGTCTCAGCTTGACCAGAATCCGAGATATCTCACTTGCCTGTTTCAACCAAGATTTGCTTCTATGGTAGGCACATCCAGTTTCCATTCATATTGAATTACCTCTATTCTCATGACTCTAAATAAATTATGCATTGTGTTTCGATGAAAATCATTAAAAAGGCATCTTGCAAACACTTCAGATATTTATTCAAGTATTGCAAAGCACACTTTCAAGCTTCAGTGGATAAAACCTAAAGTTTCATGGCTACCCACATTTTAAGGATTTGGAGTGGAATGTAGTAAGTATCCTAATTCCTACAGCCTACAGCATCCAGAGATAACTATAACCGTGATGGATATTTTCTAGATCCATAGTAATACATTCTTGATGCAGATCCACTTCATGAATCCTAAATAACCCTATATTTCTCTTGTATAAGTTCAGTCTAATGCAATCAAATCTGACTGAATGAGCTTAATGAGTTTAATTCCTTGGGTAAGGGGTACATGAATTCTGTTCCAATAGTCCACTTCGCTAATCCATAAGCTTTAATTTATTTTACCACCTATTCAACCAAGGTCTTTTTTGGCCTTCCCCTTTCTCCATATAACACCCACCACATGCAGATTCAGTGCTCATGCTGAAGCAGACAAAAACATAGCCAGCGGTACTGGTTCTGGTTTGGACTGTTTTCCAGTAACTTTTATGGTTTATTCAATTTTCTTGTACTCCTCAAAAGCAAGAAACATTGGGGTCCTCCACAGGCAATTATCTTCCTCTCTTTTGTAAAATAGCTAACTTATCAAGCTGCTTGCAAAGGACTCAAGGCTGAAATAGTTGCCATAAATTCTACTCGTGACTCATTTTTATATTTGGAGTTTCCATTTTTTGGAGTCCAACTTAAAATAGACTTCTCCTCTAGCCTGCAAGTGGGAGAGGTATCCTAATTCTTCTTTGGTTCCAGCTTCCATCTTTGGATGTTGACAGGAAGTTCCTAAGTTGTATAGAAAAAGAAAAGGGGGATTGGTGTATTAAATAACCTCCGCTTGTTGGCTTTGGACTCTTTGAGATTCAGAGCATTGTTCTACTGTGAGATTCAGTGCAAGGCATGATGAAATTAAATACCAGGGTTAAAGTTTTAGTGGTTTTCCCGACCTTGAGGCCAGGTGGATCCCAAATCATATCCTTTATTCATCTTCTCCATTGATTCAGGCCAGTCTTCTGTATTTCCCAACCCCATGCATGCTCATTTCTAACTCTATTTTGTTAACTAGCTTCTTATCTTCTTTTTCATCAATTAATACATTCTGATTTCCATGTTCTGCTTTCAAAAGCAGAACGCTTTGATTGATTTTCAGAAACCCAATGTTGCTCTATTTCTGATAGTAAAGTTCTGTAAAACTGATTCGTTGTTCTAATTCTGGATCTGGTTTCTAACTTGTCTGTCTAACCTTATTTTCTCTGAGGGTTTCATTTTCCTAAATCCAGTAGCGTTCTTCATTACTTTATATCTGACCACCAGATCTCTTTCAAGACCTTACTGGGTCATTCTCCATCCCCATAAGGCTATTCAACAAAATTTGGACCAGGTAAGAACTGTCTTGATGTAAACCAGATCCAAGCCTACCCAAAAAGGGCCCAGAGAGTTTAGCACTACGCTGCGGCCCTACAGCAATCCAGGCAATTTCTTCCAAGCATAGGGGTATTTTGGTAATTCTGTTAGTTTTTCAGTTGGGCTCACTTGGAGTTTGATTGGGTCAAGAATGTTTGTGGGACACAAGATTCCTTTTATTTTTTATTTATAAGTCATTATTTGTTGAGTTATTGAAGAGTCCTTGTTAGGTTGGGATTCCTACATTGTAAGGGAGCTGCTAGTTTCTGTGTACTTCTTACAGGGAATCTATATCTATTTGAAAGACCATAATAGATCTGTTATGGTTTGAATTTGATTTTTGAATTCAAGTTTTTAATTTTGAATTCAAATTTGAATATTGTAAACGACTCTTGTACAACAGCCATGTTTAATTATAAGTACATAAAACTTACCCGTCAAGGTAAGCAACCTACTTATCAAAATTAGAGTTTTTCTCTGCATTGTTTCATGGTATTAGAGCTAAGGTTTTGAGATTTTTTCCCCCCCAAAACACTACATTTTCAATGGCCACTGCTAACACTCCATTCCCCATTACCAATCTCTCCAACCTTGTTTCTGTCAAGCTTGATGGAGCAAATTATCTCGTGGAAAGAACAATTAGAATCCATTTTTATTACATGTGATCTTATGCATCATCTTGATGGTACTGGATCAATGCCAAATCAAACTGTCACTATTGGAGGAACTTAAACGCCGAATCGAGCATTTCAAACCTGAAGAAAGAATGATCATTTTGTTCGAGCATGCATTAATGCCACCCTCACACCGTCTCTTTCTTCTCATATTCTTGGCCTTCAAACAGCGAAAGATGTATTGGATTCTCTTGCACAACTCTTCCAACAACAGTCCACTGCTTGAAGGACTTATCTTCGCAGTGAATTGCAAATGATCAATAAAGGAACGAGCACAATTACGGACTATCTTCACAAAATTAAGTCCATCGTTGATTCCTTAGCAGCAATCAATGACAAGGTAAATGACTCTGATTTGGTAGCATATACATTAAATGGTCTTGGTTCGGATTATCTGACTTTCATCATCACTGTGGAAAATATTACCCCACTAGTTACCTTTACCGACCTAAGGGCCAAACTACTTACTAATGAGCAACGGTTACGCCGTGGTTATGGGAACACCCAATCAATCTTAATTGATTCTCATTCCCCTACTGCATTACTTGTTACAGATCAACCTAATAATAGTATTGATTCATATCCACCCAACAACCGAAACCCACCTAGATCTGACTTCCGAAATTCATCAAATGGCCCTCCAAGATCTTAAAATTCCTATAACCGACCAAACCAAAACACCTTTAATACTAATTCCTTCAAATGTCAAATATGTGTTAAGCAAGGCCATTCGGCCAATAAATGCTATTTCCGTTATGCCTAGAGCCAAAATAATCCTAATCCACCACCTCACATTCCTTATGTTGGCTTACATGGTACCCAAAATACCCAACACATTACACCACAGAATGATGCACAGTGGATACCGGATTCAGGTGCTACCAACCATATGTCATTTGATCCAACCATGCTACAACGATTTGCCACTTACAAAGGAGAAGACCAAGTTTTAATTGGTGATGGTAAGAAATTCCCTATAACTCATATAGGCTCCTCAACTTTGAAAACAAATTCAAATCATTTATCTCTTAATGATAAACTAATAGTTCCCCAATTGTCAAAGAATTTAATTTATATTTCTCAACTTACATCTGACAATAATTGTTCTTTTGAATTTTTTCCATGGGGTTTCTGTGTTAAGGATTTGGAGTCAAGCATCACTCTATTGAAGGGTCCAGTCAAAGATAAATTGTATTCTTTCTCAACCAATGCTATGCCTCCTTTGGATCTTTATGGAAATAAAGCGCCTTCTGATATTTGGCATCGACGGCTTGGTCATCCTTCTTCTGCAGTATTTACTCATTTGAAAAATAGTGTCTTATTTAATTCGTTTAAAACACTTAGATCCAATAAAATTAGTGACGCTTGCGAACTTGGCAAACATCACAAATTACCCTTTTCTATTTCAGTTAGTAGAACTACTCAACCATTATAGCTTATCATTGTGATTTGTGGGGTCCCACTAAAACTTTGTCAAAAAGTGGATTCAATTCATACATTATTTTTGTTGATGATTTCAGTCGATTTACTTGGTTTTATCCTCTGCGATTTAAATCTAATGCAATTCATTGTTTCAAGCACGAAAGAAAATTCGATCGAAATGCCTGCAAAAATCCAACTCGAAACTAAATATAGTAGTAAGCTCGAAAAGTATCCATATCGTTTCGTATTGACCGAAATTTCGGTCGATATTTCGACCCGATACCATATCGGGCCGAAACGACACTTGCGCAGCTTATAAAATACCCAAAATCGACCCTGTTTCGCCATTTCGACGCTGTTTCGAGATTTCGAGCCATATCGCCAGAGCTATTTCGACCTCATTTTGCAATTTTTGCTGTTTTCTCTTGCTTTCATCTCATTCTACACCTAATTTCTAGTATTCCATTTCCTTCAAACACTTGATTTGCTCCTCCATTAGTGTATTTTCTCAAATCTTGCAAGGTGAGTAACCAACTTCCTCATTTTTTGATTTTTGTTTCATTTGTGCCTTAAATCATGTTAGATTGCTTCCAAATTTATATATGTTTACTTTAGAGTGATAATATATGAATTTATAGTGTCAAAATTATTTTTTGATTCTTCCTACTATTTTTATTTTTATTTTTTTGTTATTAAAAATTATTTACTAAATTATCTATATTGTTAAAAATGTTTATGTATAGCACATGTATAAGCTTCAAATGGATGTATGTGAGAGTTGAGACACCATATTGCTGTGATGGTGTTGAATTAATTTTTTTTCTGTTAATTATGTAATTTTACTGTATTTAATATATATTTAAATAATTTAAACAATATATTTAAATATTAAATAATTAATTTCTGTTTTAAATTTAAAAATAGGAGAGTATCAGTAGAAGCATGTATGCAATTTTTTGAGCATGTTGTGGATATTTTTAAGATAGTTAGTGTGTATTTTATAAATTGAAAAATACTTATATAGTTATACATATATTTTTTTTATATTTAAAAATAGGAGGTTATTATTAGAAGCATGTATGTCATTTTTGGAGCATATTGTGGAGCTTTTCAAGATACTTAGTGTGTGTTTCTTGTATCAGGCACTTTATTTTAAAGATGTCAGACATAGCTTGGGATCATGGGAGGCCACTGATAGCTGATAAGAGGAAGAGGAAGTGTAATTACTGCAAGAAACAAATAGGAGGAGGTGGGGCCACTAGATTGAAGGTGCATCTAGCTAGTGGCAACAGGGATGTAACAGGGGTGCCCAAAGGTGCTCAGAGAGGTCAAGAGGGCAATGGCCTCATATATTAGTGGTGGAAAGCAAAAGATGAAAGAGAAGAGAACACAGAGGGATGAGTTCGAGGATGCCTGCTTAGATGACCTTCCAGATCCTGAGGGTTATGGTAGGGATGAGCCAGGAGACACTGACCCTGATCCAGAGGCCGATCAGTTGAGGAGGGCGATGATGATGAGTAGGGAACAACAGAGGATTGATGACATCAGGAGGCAACAGAGGGGTCTGGGTTGTGGGTCCTCTAGAGAGCCAGTAGGTATGGGAGGCATAGGTGGCTCCCAAGTCCCTATGAGGAGGTCTCAGAGTGTGAGGTAGGAGGATCCTATCTCACGGGCCCCTACAAGGGGTCGAGCTTCCTCAAAGACATCCTACGGATCCGGATCTTGAGATTCTTCGCAATGATCCGGCCCAATTTGCGAGGCCTGAGCATAAACAGAGAAAGTTGAAGCACTTATGGGGGAGTGTGAAGGAGAAAGTGGGGATGGCTTTCTCCAAATGGGCGCATTACCATAGTGTTCCAAAGACATACAGCTCGTGCGCTCTACTACACGAGATATGATTGAGCAGATAGGCAGGGCTGGGAGTGGTGTACAAGGCCCCACTCCATATAAGATATATAATGTGTATTTGCCTAAGCATAAGGAGGACATAAATGAGTACATTAAGGGATTAAAGCCCATGTGGAATCATTATGCAGTGACTCTGATGGCTGATGGTTGGACTGGTCCCACTAGACAGTCCATCATCAATTTCATGTTTAATTGTGATGGGAGGACAAGTGTTCCTCAAGTCGATAGATGCATCCGGTGAGAAGAAGGATGCAAAATACATTTACAAATTACTGAAGCAAGTGGTGAAGGAGGTTGGAGTGGAAAATGTAGTTCAAATTGTGACTGATAATGGCTCCAACTACAAGAAAGCTGGTTAAAGACGCAAGAGAACTCCAGGTATTTAAAGTCTAAACATATAGTATTAATTTTCATTTGTAAATACATATATTTACATTACACATATACATGTACACTTTATTTGTATTGATGGCTTGATGCCTTGATGGATGGACAGATATAGGCTCTTTTGGACTCCTTGTGCTGCTCACTGCATTGACTTAATGTTGAAGGAGATTGGAAACGTCAAGCTTGTGAAGAATACGGTGGACCAAGCTCGACATGTTAGCACCTTCATATATAACCACACCTATGCATTAAGGATGATAAGGGACAAGTGTCAAGGTGAGTTAGTGAGGCCAGGCATAACCAGATTTGCTACTAATTGGATAGCACTGCAGAGCTTTGAGAGTAGGAAGACTGGCCTTAGGAGTATGTTTGCATCAGAGGAGTAGTTTAACTAGGAGGGTTCTTCATCAGTGGGAGGAAGGAGAGCTCAGTTGACTATCCTTGATGAGACTTTCTGGCACAATGTGAGGATAGTGGTGAAGATGCTTGAGCCTGTGGTGAATGTGTTGAGGATGCTAGATCAGCAAAGAAAACCTACTCTAGCACACATATTTGCTGCAGTAGATAGGATGAAGCAGCAAGTTGCTCAGGTCCACCCACGTGGCAACAAGAAAGTCCTTCAAATCATCAACACTAGATGGGAGTCTATGTTACAGCATCCACTGCATAAGGCTGGTGAGTTGTTAAGTTGTTAAGTACTTAAGTCTAGTATTTAATTTAATTTTCATTATGTAATCACACTATTAAGGCTTAAGCATTAACTATTCCCTTTTATGACATACTTTTTCTTACACAGCATACTATTTAAATCCCAAGTACCCAGGATGAGGAGGGTGTGGGACCTCGTGATCAGGATTCAGCTGATCCTAAGGACAGACCACCACCACCAGACCAAGCAGTACGTGAGAGTCAAGGGGGGGGGGGGAGGACGACTACCGAGATACACAGAAGAGAGTTAGTTCACCCATGTGACACAGGATTCAAACCATACTGGAGCTACATCTCGAGGCAAAATGTTTCCTCTACATATTCAAGGAAGGGGAAGGGGAGACAACACGGCTGGAGCACAGAGGACACGCCATCATATGGGTCCTACTGTCCATCCGATGCCGAGAGCTTGGTGGGATCTATGAGATCGATGAGCATTGATGATGCTAGAGACTCCTCCACCTCCAGAGGATCCGGATGGCATAGGCCTGCAGAGTCTTCATATGATACTGCTGTGGAGAGTATTGGTTCTACCGAGTAGACTTATGGTTATGGTCCTTATGGACCATATGGTGTCCCTCCTGGCTATCAGATTCAGGGTCAGGCCAGTCAGCCACGACTGGAGCCTTATGGTTATGGAGCGGCCTATGGAGCTTATGGTGTCCCTCCCACTGTCGATTATCGAAGTCAGCCACTGCGACCTTATCAGTATCCTTATCCTTCTCCTCAGAGCCATGGGCAGGGTGCTCTTTCATTTGTTGAGCAGATCTTCCACACTATTCCACAGCCACAAGGCCCACCACCACCAGTTCCTTTGGAGATTCACAACTTCCCACCGTTAGGGAATCTTATGCATGTGGATGAGGCCACATACAGAGGTGCAGTTCTTGACTATGTCCAAAACTATATGGGGCGGGGGCAAACATCATGGGAGTTATATTGTCATTTGTATGGGGTGCAGACGGAAGAGGGAGACCTTGAGGCTTAAATAGAATAGACTTGTAAAGTTGTAAGTAATAACATTCTAGCTTCTTCTCTGATTCATGTACTATATACTTGATTACTTGGAATGTTGGATGTTACATTTTCAGTAGTTTTTTAGTAAACTAGTAGTTTTATAGTGTGTATTATGCTTGAAATAGCTAGTATGAAAAAATCCAAATCAATTTGAGTGCATCTGAGGCTCGAAATTGAGTTTTCAAGAACCAGGAAAAAAGTATCCAGTTTCGGTCGAAATTTTGACCGAAACCTCAAAATTTCGACCTTTTCCAAGGTCGGAATGTTCATTTCGATCAAAATTTTTACCTTGGTTTCAAGCATTATAAAAATATGGCTGAATACTTGCTTTCTACTTCTATTAAATTTTTTCAAAGTGATGGAGCCTTAGAGTTAACAAGGGGAGCTTTCAAAAACTATATTGATGAATGTGGCATTGTATCCAAGATTTCATGTCCTCACACTCCAGAACAAAATGGAGTTTCAGAAAGAAAACACAGACACATTACAGAGATGGGTTTATCCCTTCTATTCCAAGCTCACATGCCCAAAGAATATTAGTTAGAAACCTTTACTGCTGCTATCTATTTAATAAACCGGTTACCTACACCGATATTGCATGGAAAATCTCCTCATAAAGCACTGTTTGACTAAAACCAGATTATTGTTTATTGAGAGTTTTTGGCTGCCTTTGTTACCCCAACTTGACACCCTACAGAGAAGACAAATTATCGCCAAAGTCCAAGGCTTGTGTTTTTCTTCGTTACAGCCTCTATTACAAGGGTTATAGATGCTTAGATAAGGACACTGGCAAGGTATATTTATCTAGACATGTTATTTTTGAAGAAAATGAATTTCTCTTCTCAAATCCCCGATCACACCAATCATCAAACAAACCACCAGTAGAATTTATTTCTTTACCTGTTTTCATTCCACACACCCCACCAAATGTGCCCCCACTCACTTCACATTCTTCTTCACCTATTTCAAACAATCAACCACCACAAACAGCCCCTACAACATCATCACCAGCCATATCAATGGCAAATCCAACCCAAGATGTTAATCAATCCCCACCTCAACTACCTCCAACAATAGACCAACGACAGCACCAACCATCTCATCCTATGATTACTAGGAGTAAAACCAATTCCGCCAAACCAAAACCCCCTCTCCCTTTACTCACTATTAGACACCTAATACCTCAAACATTTCTTACCAACATCCCAACTGAACCTAAAACCTACAAATCAGCCTCAAAAGACCCAAAGTGGATTGATGCAATGCAACAAGAATACAAAGCGTTGATAAACAATCAGACTTGGAACTTGGTGCCTTATACTAATGGTATGAATATTGTAGGCTGTAAGTGGGTCTACAGGATCAAGACAAAAAGTGATGGTTCCATTGAGAGATATAAGGCACGATTAGTTGCCAAGGGGTTCAGCCAACAGGCAAGAGTGAACTTTCATGAAACATTTAGTCCAGTTGTAAAGCCAGCCACCATTCGGACAGTATTAACTGTTGCACTCTCAAAGTCATGGCCAGTACATCAACTTGATGTGAAAAATGCCTTCTTGAATGGCAACTTAGCAGAAGATGTTTACATGGAACAACCACAGGGGTTTGTTTCCACATCTAAACCAACACATGTTTATCTTCTACAAAAAACAATTTATGGTCTCAAGCAAGTTCCACGAGCTTGGTTTCACAGATTCAAAACATACCTACAAGGAGAAGGTTTCAAGCAAAACGTGGCAGATTCTTCCATGTTTACACGCAAAACCCAAGGTACAATGACAACATTGTTGTTATACGTAGATGATATAATATTGACAGGAGCTAATGAAGCTGCAATTCAATAGGTTATTCAAAGCCTGAGCAAAGAATTTGCAATGACAAATTTGGGACACTAGCATTACTTCTTAGGAATTGAGGCTAATCGAAGTTCAGATGGTCTTTTACTCACTCAAAGTAAATACTCCATCGATTTATTAAAGTCTACAGGAATGGAAATTTCAAAGCCATGCACAACCCCAATTGTAGTTGGAACAAAATTATCATCAACAACAGGTTATCCCCTACCTGATCCAACACCATAAAGAAAATTAGTAGGAGCCTTACAATATCTGATGATCACTAGACCAGATATCTCCTGTGTAATCAATCAAGTGTGTCAGTTCATGCAATCTCCCACAGAAGATCATCTACAAGCAACAAAACGTATTTTATGTTATGTCAAGCATACTATTGGTGTTCTCTTGAAACCAACCCAACTTTCTTTCATAGCTGCTTACTGATGCAGATTGGGCAGGATGCCCTGACACACGCCGATCAACTAGTGGGTTTTGCACTTTTCTTAGGGATAATTTATTATCATGGTCTTCCAAGAAACAACCTACAATATCTAGATCAAGTACGGAAGCTGAGTACAAATCCCTTGCCATCACAGCCTCTGAGTTATTATGGCTTTCTTATGTTCTACGTGATTTGCAAGTACAACTTCCAAGAGGAATGGAAATTTATTGTGATAATGTGTCTGCAACACAAATGGCTGCAAATCTAGTGCTACATGCTCGCACAAAACATATAGAAGTGGACTATCATTTTGTCCGAGACTTGGATCAGAACAACACCAAAAAGTGCACTTTGTTCGGTCAGATGATCAAATTGCAGATGTGTTTACTAAGGGCTTAACATCACAAGCTTTCTTCAAGCATAGAGACAAACTCTTGCACCTGCCAATGCAGAGTTTAAGGGGGGATGAAAGACCATAATGGATCTGTTATGGTTTGAATTTAATTTTTGAATTCAAGTTTTTTTAAATTTGAATTCAACTTTTTTATTTTGAATTCAAATTTGAAACCCTTGTACAACAGCCATGTTTATTTATAAATAAATAAGACTTACCCATCAAGGTAAGCAACCTACTTATCAAAATTACAGTTTTTTTCTGCATTGTTTCACTATTCTTAGTTTTCAATTTGGATCCTTCTGGAGTGAGATATGATAAGAGTCCTTGTACGAGTAAGAGTCTTTAGTCAAGTAGGAGATATGGTTCGATTTGTCTTTAAAATTAGGGTACTAGCATGAGTTCCTTCTAAAGGCTATAAATAAACCTCTCTATCATGTAACAAATCAGATTATGACTAATGAAATGAAGCTGAGATTTGAAGGAGCAATTTGTTGGAGTTGTGGGTTCCTCAAGGGGGAACTTGCGGCAGCTTAGAGAGAACAATTTTGCAGAAATTGTAAAGAAGACCTTGACTCCTCACCTCCTCAAGTAAGACAGACCACACCACCAAAACAGCCTCTCCTCTCTCATCCCTTCCACCTGCAGACCTCCCCATCCCCCTCAAACCCTAGTTCCTGCTAGTACAGCCTCTTTTCCACCATCACAATCTTCCCATTCCCCCTCCAAGATCTTGTGGCAGCCCCTATTCCCCTGCTCCAGCCCTCCATCTCTAATTCCCTCCCTTCCCCAACCTTAGGATAACATTCCCAGCCCTTCCCCTTTCTTTTCTCTCTTCTTCTTCCTTCTAGCTTGCGGCAGTTTAGTATTTTTCTCTAAAATTCAAAACCAGACAATAAACTCAACCTAAAACCCTAGGCTTCCCTTACCCCATACCTACCCCTATTAGGAACTAAAAATCCCTTCCCCATCCCTAAGCAAACAGCCCCCCCCCTCTTCTCTCTCTAAAGAATTTTCTGCAACTTATCTTCTTCATTAGGAAACCCTAACCCTAAAACTTCAAAACCCTCAGCTCCTTAACCAATCAACCAAATCCTAAACCCTTTAAGAATTAGCTTCACTAGTATTCCAAGAAAACTTAACCTTAACTCTAGTCTAATTCAAACCCTAGAAACCCTAATTCCCTTCAAACCCTAAAATCCAAAACCCAAAACTTGAAGATTCAGATCTGGATTCAACAGGAAGCGAAGTTTCAAACCTGAAATTGTAAATCCTAGCCGAAGCTAACCCTACCCCTTTCTAAACCCTAGTACTCAAACCATCCAATAACCTTCAACCATACGGTATTGTAAACCCTAGAAGACTGCTGATTCTCAAGAAGAGGATCCTGGTGTGAGTGTAGATATAGGGCATTACGTCAATCAGCCAAACCCCAGATCCTGGTTCACATCATGTCTTTGCTGTGAATAAAATATCCAGTTCTGGTTAACAGTTCATTACCTGAGAACTACTCACTCACTACTTTTAGCATGGAACAGAGTTCCTTTTCATCACAAGGACTCTGGTTGACCATGTTTTTTCTCTTCTATGGAATAAACAAGATTTGGATATTCCCAAACTTGATCATATAATTCCCTGTGGATTCCCCACACCTTTTCCTAGTTCTCTGTGGTTTCCTAGCAGAGATAGGAACAGCAATGCCATTGTTCATTTTACTGCACCTTCTTCCTTCTTTCTCAATCTCTCTTAAATTTTAGTGAAAGAAAAAAAGAAGAGAGGCTCTCGACTACCTGTCTTCTCAGTCTTCTTTGTACAAGGCCTTTTCGGTCTTCTTTGGCTTTTCCTTCTAAGACCACCTGTTTTGATTTTCAAATTTGTATGTATTACATTATTACTTCATGCTTCATACTTTTGCTATTATTTTTTGCACGTTCCTCACTTGAAGATGTGCACACAAGACCTATGACATACGTTCCATACTCACCTTGAACCTTTTTCTGGTCATAACTTCGTCACATGTACAGATAAAGAAGCAACACAACACATTATTTAAAGGCCCACCTTGGAATGTCCCCCATGGCAATAATATCAGTACAGTGGATGGTTGTTTATTTCTTATACCTTCTGTGGGGACCAATTTTGCTCTGTTTCTCTTTCTATTTTTCTTCGGGAAAGGGATACTAAAAACGTATACTGTATGTAATCAGCGCGAGCATGTAGAAAAATCTTGGAGAGGTTTCACAATGTCCAACGTTCCTTAAAATATTAAATTTAATGCATCTAGCAGAAATACTAGTGACATGTAATGCATATCAGAAGCAGTAATTCCCACTTACCTCTTTCAGATGCCTTCCATTAGAAGTAATATTGGTATTCATCAGCGGGTCCTTAAACCATCTTATGGCTTTAGCAGCTGCGGTGCACCCCATGGCATGTGCAGAGTATGAATGCCCATGCAAAAGGGCCATGAGCTGAAATTAGAGGGAAGCCGAAAGATAAGAACTTTTACTTCCATCCTGTACGAGCTACAAACCTTCTCTCATATCAAAGCATATCATTAACATTTGAAAGAGACAAGAGGAAAACATTTGCAGGATATAACGTGCTCAAGAGAAACTCAGCTTTTCTTTCGAATACCATAGCTATATTTCCAAACATTGAAATATTTATAAGAGAAATTATGTCGGATTATGTATTCACTAATTTGGTGGAACTCAAAAATTCCAAACTTTTAATCTGAAACTGGTCAATAATCTATCAACTTAATCAATGACAGAAAGTAAGATGAGTCATCTGCTTCAGCGACAGTCATATTAAAGCGATAGGATGAAGAAAATTTCAGGTGTAGCACAAAAACCAAGAAAAGGAAAGGTAAAAATGAATCTTCTCAGATTAGATTTTCTTGGGTCATCCAAACAGGATAAGTACCTTAGAATCTCCTTTAAAAGCATCAAAAATGGAATTTGTTGCTAAAGTGGCAGATAAGGGAATAATCCCACCACTCATAAGCTTTGCATAGCAGGCTATGTCTGGATAACATCCAAGTAGTTCTGCTGCAGACTATGGAATGAAAATTAACACCCAGTTAATGAATCAGATGGGGAATAAGAAATCAATAAAACAAGCTACAGTTCCCACAACCCACCTCAGCTCCAAGACGCCAGAAACCTGTAAAAACCTCGTCAAAAATAATGGGGATTTGTCGACTTCGGCATTCTTTGACAATTACCCGCTGGAATAGGGGATCAATCATATGCATTCCACCAGCAGCTTGTATAACTGCAGAAAATTTCCAACTGAGAATACGATAAAATTGCTAACCCACTAGAGGTCCAACGAAATCCAGTCACAGACAAAGAGAACATTGCCATAACATGTAAACTCTATTCAGAGAGCACAATCATCAAATATGGTGAACATGTGAAGAGTAATTTAGAGCACCTATTACTTTAAACATGTAATTTGGGGGTGGGGGGATGGGGGGGGGGGGACGAAAACAAACCAACAAATTCCACAGAGTTAGGACAGACCTCATGTGCATGTAACTAGGGAGACGCTTGTATTAGGTACCAACTCTCTCAATGGTGGTGAAGAGCAAGGAACTTAATTTCGGCGAAATATCGCCGAAATTCGCTGATGTCGGTAGTCAGCGAACCGAAAGGGTGGGGCGAAACGAGATTGGTTGAATATCGCCGGAAAATCATCGATTTTCCGGCGAATCAGCAAAAAATGCCGAAAAATCGCCAGAAAACCGTAGGAGAAGAAGAAGAAGAAAGAAAGAAAGAGAGAGAAAGAGGCTCAGTCGCATCACTCATGAGCACCAAACTTGCCAAAGTGACAACGGCTTCGATAAATGTTTCTCTTTCATGGAGATCAGCATCGAACCAGGGAAATCACTAAGGGCCTGTTTGGGTACATGAGTCTGGAGATTTCAAATATCTAAAGATTTCAATCTATAGATTTCAAATCTATGGAGTTATAATTTATAAAATTAGATGTTTGGCTGTAGAATGAAATCTGTGGATTCATCCTAAAAAACTATTTGATCGACATGATTTTTGTGAATGTGCAAACGTATAGCTTTTTTGAAATCTCTGGATTTCACCCCTTACCCATAAATCTACAGATTCACATTTTTAGTGTAAAAAGGTGAATCTCTAGATTTCATGAATCTAGAGATTTTTACAACCAAACGGGTATAATTCTTAGATTCATGAATTCAGAGATTTGAAATCTCTGGATTCATGTAACCAAACAGGCCCTAAAGGAATTAGATGCTGAAAACTGAAAACAGAGATCAAGAAATGGGCGAAAGCCGTCGTTCGTTATGCTCGCCAGGTCAGTGGTCATCGGAAGATACCTGCGAACTTACGGCTTCTTGCCCTACCAATGGAAGTGAGCATCTGTTGGAGATCCTTGCTCTGATATTATCAGTGCTCTCTTCCTTCCCGTTCTCGGTGAAATTTTGCTTTCGTCGGACACTTGCAGAGTTGCAATAGAGATAAGAACTCCACCGCCATTCTCACTTGCAGAGTTGCAGCAAAGATAAGAACTCCACCGCCATTCTCACTTGCAGAGTTGCAGCAAAGATAAGAACTCCACCGCCATTCTGTAGCTTTTTAGAAAAGTCTTTATTATCAAACAAAAGACAGCTTTAAATGTATATGGGACCCATTGTCCCATCACTTTCTCTTTTTATTTTGGTAATCCAACCCATCACTTTCTCTTGCATACCACGTGAACTCAAAATTTCATTTGATGGTGTCCTTTGGGTTGATCGAAATGAAATATTGGAATTTGGGAAGAGATAAAAATTTTGTGAGTTTCGGCGAACAATCGGCGATATTTCGCCAATTCGCCTAGTAGCGAACCCAGCAAACCAAGCAAACTTTGGTTCCTTGGTGAAGAGCACATTTATGTGTGAAATCTTAGGGCATAAAGCATGCATTTTACACACTTAGAGTGGAGCTACTGTGGGTTTTATGTCATTTTTGCAGATTTTAGGACTTTTCAAGATTTAATCAAATATTTGGAGTTTTGGGTATGAAATATGCAATTTTAAACGTCAAGAGGTCCATTCAAATTCTCAAGTGTGAAAATGGGTCTGATCTAGAGCATGATGGGCTAGAGATGTGATTATGGGCCAACTCCAAAATATTTTAGAGATAAAGAAGCAAATTTTTATCTGCGGCTAAGATTAGAAATTATCAATCAAATCTACAAAGGTATTATTAAGAGAGTCCTAATGGAAAGAAGAAAAAAGAGTCCTTGCATCCTTCAATATCTTATTTCCTATTTGGGACTTGATCAAAGAAAGAAAAAGAGGAAAAAGAATTATATTCAGAGAAAGAAGAGGGAAATTCCCGTTTTTGAATGTCTCTGTCCAATTTCGATCAAGCCCTTCATCGAATGGTCATCCGGTGTCCAATCAAGCTGATTTTTGGAAGAGAGCTTCACGACTTCTTGATCCTCAAATCCAACGGTGGAATTGTGCATTTGATCTCTCTAAGTCAGTCCGATTAGTGCGCCAAAACCCTATTGGTTGAGTCAAATAGGAACTCTGAGTTTGATTCAAACTCTATCAAGATTCATATTCCATGTAAATTCTATAAAAAGAGAGCATACTCCAACAAGGGAGGACGTGTTTTAGAGCTTAGGAGAAGCATTCTTTCTTTTCTCTTTAGGTTTAATTTTTCTATGTAATGCAATTTCAAGTTCAATTTCAAGTTCAAGTTTCAAGGTTCAAGTTTCAAGATTCGTTTTTCTCTGGGTCTAACAATTGCAGATCTAGATCATTCTAGATCTGGTTGTTAGGGTTGGTTGAGATTCGAATCATTCGTTCAATTCTTTCTTTTATTTTTTTTATTTGAAGTTCAAAGATGCAAGTAAGTAATCTTCTTCAATAATCTTCTCTCCCCCCTCCATTCCCACTTCTATCTACCCCTCCATATTCTTAATTTAGGATTTACTTTCAGCATTTATTTATTGTTCTCCCTTCCCCTGGGTCCTTGATCAAAGATGCCTACAATCGTGCCTCTCTTTGGTTAAGGTTTCCTTTTTCCTTTTATTGCTCTATTATTTACTTTCTGCAATTTACTTTCAGCATTTATTTATTGTTCTCCCTTCCCCTGGGTCCTTGATCAAAGATGCCTACAGTCGTGCCTCTCTTTGGTTAAGGTTTCCCTTTTCATTTTATTGCTTTGATTATTTCCTTTCTGCAATTTTTTTCTCTAATATCCGTTCCCTCGATCGGTGGATTGTAAGCTACGGGAAAGGATCCACGGTCAAAGTCATTATAATTATACTCCCCTTCCCTAGATCCAGAGCTAACACTCGGATCACTTCCCTTTTATTTTTATTTATTTATTGTTCGCATTTTTTTTTGCCTTTTATTAATTATGCGTTGGTTATGTTTGCTTTATTTTTCGTCTCAATTCGATTGCATTAGATGTATGGATTAGGACCGCTTGTTTAATTTAATTATTAATTAAAATCTTTGAATCATTGCACTTTCGCATTACCATTAAGAGATTAAATTCTAAGTGGCATATCTCCTTGAGATCGACCAGTTAGCTACACGATACCGTGCACTTGCGGTTATTTTTATTTCACAAACAAGTTTTTGGCGCCGTTGTCGGGGAGGTATTAGTCCATTTTATTTTTCTCATTCTTAGGTAAATCAAAGTGTTTTAAACAAATAAAAAAATTTTAAAAAAAATTCAAAGATATTACTCTTAACTAGAGTAGAAACAAAAACGTATAGTAGTCCCCACTCTACTGCAGAATCCCTAGGATTCAATTGTAGGTGGCTCCGAAGACTATACGGATTCCCTTGCTTTCAAACATATACAACGCTCAGCTATACGGCAACCTTACGGCTTTGGAATCATCGTTTCAATCTTTGTGGTGGGGAAATTCACTACTTTCCCTCATGTTTTTATTATTTTTTTTATTCTTTAGGTACTTTATTATAAAAAATTTTAAAAAATATTATTTAAAAAAAAAATAGATTCTTTCATAAGAGCCTTCAATTGCATTAGGTGGTTAGTGCATGTGTGTTTGGACTCGTGATTCCACAAATCAAATTGTCCGAGTGATTTACCTTGACCATGGAAGACCTACCTCCACCTAAGAGTCTTAAAGATAGATTTTATCCAACTCGATCTGCACAACCCTCCTGCATACATTTACCTAAAGTGAGAGGTAATAAGTTTGAACTCAAATCTCATTATTTGTCTATGTTACCCCAATTTCATGGGTTACCTGATCAAGATGCATATTTGTTCCTTAGGGAGTTTGAAGAGGTTTATGTCCTTATGAAGGTACAACAACTCACTGATGATGCCGTAAGACTACGGTTTATTACATTTGCATTAAAGGACCAAGCCAAAAAGTGGCTTTATAGCTTACCTCGGGATAGCATTACCACATAGGAACAATTCACTGTTCTATTCTTGAAGAAATTCTTTCCTTTCTCTAAGATGAATAAATAAGAAATGATATTCTTCAATTTCGTCAAAAATCCAATGAGTCCTTTGCTAAGGTAATGGAGAGGTTCCAAAGCCTTCTTAAAGAATACCCTCACCAATGGTTTAGAATTATGGCATTTATGCTAAATAATTTATGAGGGTATCGATTATCAAACAAAGCAACTTTTGGAATCTACGTGCCCCACAGGATTTACATTGTTCACTGATGATTCCGAAGCTTGGGAATTTCTTTTAGACCTAGCCGATAGAACGAGAGAATGGGAGTCAACCCAAGAATCTGAAAGGACCAGTAGGGGATATTTTGTTGATAGCCAAGTTCATAAGGAAGCACAATAAATGGGTAAGAATGCACAATATAAAATATGCCCTCAAGATAAGAGTATAGCTATAGTGCTTTACTAATACCCAATTACAACACTTAGTAATGTCGCATTCATCTGATAATAGGGGGTCTTTCGCTTTTGCTAGATCTAGAGAGATACTACGAGTCCTCCGTCCCAGATTCCATCGACGCGGCCATCTAGTTCACCAGTACTACCAAAAAGTCTCATGCTTACGTCACTGTTACTGATGTAAGTCTTATATCGGACCATGAAGACCCCGATCGTGCTTCTGGTTTCCATTCACATCATCATATTGATGATAATTCTCCTTGTGCTCTGCCATAAGAACTTGGAGTCCGTATCATGGTGAAGGTATGGTAACGCTGTGATTCTTGCTCAAAAAACAGACCGAACGCGTTAGAGTTATTCCGACCTGGCAGCATTCATGAGTCGCTCTTAAAGAGACCACTACCCTTTGGATCCACATCAAAAAAAAATTTACAACTATACATTTTTAAAGACAAAACTGGACCATGCCATGCACATAATGCTGATATGACATATCATAGGAGACTACCATTATCAAGAGATAATACATATGCATTTTCAGTAATCGATACTTCAGGGGTTTCTATGATTGATGATGCACAAAGTAAACTCAACTACAATCAGGAAAGGAAAGTAGGAACTCTAGGCATAAAAGACTGAAATTACATGAAGCATAATGTAATTCCTGATCTTTAATTATGTGGCAAAGAAAATTGAGAAACCAAAAAATAGCCTTGCCTGGTTCAATAATCAATGCTCCAACCTTTGTAAACCCACTTGATCCTTGAAACTGCAATAATTGCTGTGATATATATAGAGAATAACTTCTAGCGAGTTCAGAATCGTCCCGGCTCCTATCGAACAACTCATCTCGTGAGGCAAAGACTGTAAAAATTGTCAAGGGATCACCATATAGTCAACTGCATCAACGCAACTCTTCCAATTCCTATGAGAGAATGCATTATTACTTTACCATTAAGTTCTAATTTTTCACTCAGCAACTGTTTGGGTATGGAAAGCTTCCAACTCCTCTCGGCAATAAAGACTGTTGGAGGATTGAGAAAAACACCTCTTCCAGTGTACCTGTAGAAAACCAATAGTTACTGGAATCATATAGTTATACAGCGATAGTCACTTTGAAAATACAACTTCTTTCCTTTACTGTTTATTATTCTTACAATGATTTAGGGACCTAATTCTCGATGAAATACAAACACAGAAAGCTCCAACTAGAACTTCCTGTCCTATCATCCAATATTTCAGAAACTTGGAGCAAATCAACTTAACATTAAAAAACAACTCAGAACATATGCAACAGATTACCAACAGTTATGGAGCAACATAAAAATTGAAAAAATTAAAAAAGAGGAATATCAGCTCATGTGGTGAAGGATAATGCAACGAATATATCTAGTCATTCCCATGGGTAAACATTTCCACATGCTACATTGATAGGAGGATTCGTACCAGGGTTGTTGAAGGAAACCTGTATATGAAGACGGTGCTTGAGCTTCCATGGCACCCAAAGTATCACCATGATATGATCCACTAAGGGCTAGCACCTGGATAGAGAAAACAAGGATTAGCACTACCTGTTTTTACAGTTACCAGCAAACTGAGCAAATCCTCCATTCATACTGTCCAATCAGATAAACCTTAAACCTTAAAATGAAAAATGAAAAATAAAAAAATAAAAAAAAAAATCCTATTACACATTGATTTTTTTAACCTGAAGTAGAAGGATCATCCCGATTTAAATTCAACATGTTAATCAATACAGACTTTCCCTTCCCAGAGAAGCCTACCAGCTATGTTAAATATTTCCATCCAGAGAGCAGTTTGTGAAGTGTGCTTCTTATCTACTATAGCAGCACCACAGCAACATAACAAATTAGGATGATCACAAGGTCTAAGAACCCAAAGAGTTTGGAAAGAACTAAATTTCATTCAGAGATGCCACTGCCACAGCCAAAAATAAAAACCACAAAATTTTCCAGCAAGCCTTTCTCTTCTTCTAGTACTGAATAGAGTGAATGTAGCAAGAGGTTCGCTTGAAATGCTTATAGAGTGTGCAGACTTCAGATTTTTTTCTTGATATAGTGTCATGTACGCACATACTTTATTTGAAGTATGTTTTAAATTTTTGGTTGTAAGAGTGAATGACACAGGTAGTTATTTAGGTTGTATTCCTATTTAAATTCTAGTATACCCAATGAGGGAAATGGAAAATTACTAACTAATCTAGAGGTTATCTTGAGAGAGGATCGTCGGACTCCCAATTGTGCCAGGACACCTTGTGGCTTCATCCATGTAGCCCCAATTCATATCCTGTTTTCTCTCCCTATTGGATCTCTCCAATCTCTTTATTTTCATTAATTTATTTGTGCACGTAACAAATTGGCATGAGACAGGGGGCCCACATGCAATGGAGTAAGCTAGTGGCTAGAAGATTGGTGATGTTCAAGCAGAAATGTTTTCTGCGTTTGATGAAATCATGAAAAAGTTGGAAGCCTTGTCTGACAAATTTGAATATCCACCAATTGAAACCACCACAAAAGAGCACCCAGAGCCCCCAATAAAGAAGAAGATGAGGACAACAATGAAGACGAAGGAGAAGATACCAAAGCAATGCAAATTAAGCATCACTTCCTTCAAAATGATACAAGTCCCACAATGAGCTCTTCCTCAGAGAGGACCATACCTACTTCGTCAATTGGGAGTTTACATATCTCCCATATCATGATCTAAGATCCTGATGGGGATTATTTGATTGATATTTTTAATTTAGAAGCGTAATTGATTTTTATATATTTTTCTTGGGAGAATTTGATTTATATGTTAATTAGTGGTGTTAAGGACAAAACTAATTTTAGGGGAACGAATTTGTTATGTACACACATAGTTTGTTTTAAGCGGTACTAAATTATTAAGGTTCTGGCTAGTTACTAATAAAGTGGAAGTTGTTTTATGCGAGTCAGATATCGGCTAGTTATTTTAGTTCTTATTCCTATTTAAATCCTAGTGCATGTGACGAGAAGGAGACTGAAAACTGTTGATTAATCTAGAGCTTGTCTTCAGAGAGGATTGAGTGGCTCTCAATTGTGCTAGGATGTCCTAATGGCTTTGTCAATAAAGCCCCAAAACCCTATCCCATTTTCTTTCCCTTTATTTCTCTTCTATTTCCTTATTTTCTCTTTAGTTTATTTGTGCACATAATATATAGATTCTCTTTGAATAGAATGAAGAATATTCCATGACCTGCAGACTGTTGGTTCATTATATCTATAGGTATCGCTCTTGATCCGTTGATGCTTCAGCAATAGTTCTTGCCGACAATATCAAAATTAAGTGAACAATGTAGTAAAATTGCTTTACAAAGATGGAGCTGGCATATAACTTATATCGCAAGGACCTCACATACAAATTGAACATTTTCTTTTAAAAATAAATCATTCCTTAGAAAGAATGTTATATCCAGAAAATTATTTATAAATATAGCCCCCCCCCCGGCCTGATATAGTATGTTAAACATCTATACTATGTAATTTATTTATCAATCATCATTAGGTGCATTGGCATCAGGAATTTTATGGATATCTCAACCATGATGCAATTGACGTCATAAGAAAGATTATCTGCTCTGTAAAGAAAACTACGAAATCCCACCGAACCCCAACCTGGACACCCTGTTTGTTTTGGATGAAGAAGTGTTGTGATTGGTGTTTGACCTTGAAGTTGGACCTTGAGTTCAGTGTTGATAGCTTTGGAAGGTCCTAGGAAGTCGGGTCAGACCTTTCCCTGGAGATCCAAAATTCAGCAAGCTGGAAAAGGGGGACATTTGGTCGATCCTCCCTTGGTCAATACCATCGACCAAAGGAACTCTGGAAAACAGAATTGTCTAATTTTGGAAATTTTGGATTTTGGATCCCCTATATATTGCAACCTCGATCTAAACCTAAATATTTTGCCTCTCAACTGTTGGAGAACGTGGGAAGGACCCTAGAGCCTCCTCCTCAAGCCAATGAAGATCCCCAAGCATTCAACCAAGGATCCCCTTTTGTTTACTCTTCTTCAAGGTTAGTATTCAATCTCCTTCGTCTCTGATCTACTCTCTCTACTATTTTCTCTTGTTGTTTTGATTATGAGGAAGGTATTACACTACTGTAATGACCCAACCTCTGATCTCCTTAGTCTTAGAGTGAACCCTCATTCACTTTATGTTCTACCTTGAAGCCATATGGTGTTTCTCCATGTATTTGATCTAAAATTGATAGCATGATCTACCCTTACTGTAGTTTTCTATTCTAATCTGTGTTCGACTTGTTTCTTTTTAGTTTTCAATGCCTGATCTACTGTTTTCTATCATTTTGAATGAGTCCCCTTTCATTCTAGCATTTCCGTGATGATCCGCAGTTTTAACCTAATAAGGGTTTTATTAGAATTCTATTCCATTGACCTTGTTAGATGATTAGACCTTCATAAATAGTCTTAGTATATTGTTTTAGAATTTTTCCTATTAATTTCGGAGTGTTTCAATGTGTTTCGGCGAGTTTCCTTTCAAAAATTGGAGATTTTGTCCGTACACTGTCTGCTTGGTCGATCATCTTGGTCGATACCAATATACCATAGACCAAGGACCATCGACCAAGCAAGTTGCTAACAGCAGAATTCCCTGTTTTGTCTCCATTTCGACTTCGATCTTTTGGATTTGCTTCTTATGGTCTATACATGTTTGTTTAAGCTTGTTTAGGTGATTTCGAATTTGTTCTTTGATCTCTCACTTAAAGGTTATAGATTCGAAATTCGATGTGAGTATGTTCACTCACAATATGCATATTTACATGCTTTGATGTGTTATGATTCGAATGCATGATTTACTACTATTGTTTCACTTTCTTAACATTGTATTATTTTTGTAATTACAGTAGCGTGTTCATATTGTGATTTACATTCTATTATTGATTATGAATGATGTGAATGTGATTTGGTCTATGATGCGATATGTATGGAATCATCATATGGTGTGAATGCCTAGGTTGTAGTTGTGGATGAGGAATGCCCTTTTGGTGTTTCTGTCTTTGGACACCAGTGGAGGTGGTATCGGAAGATTTCCTATGGTGCACCTTGGTGCTTTCCCTGACTACTAGTTGACATACCTAGGATTAGTCTAAAAGTGTTTGGCTAGGATTTACCCTATCATATCTAACCCTATCGGAAGGGGAATTGAGACCGAGTGATCCCTGGCAGCAATGGGGATTCGTGGGCACTTAAGACCGATAACCAACCCGTAAGAGGACATGAATCACATTGTGGGGGCCATTCATTGGTAGGGTTGCAGTAATAGACTTGGGCTCATGGGCTCTCAAGACCAGTAACCAACCCGTGAGAGGACATCAGAGCTTCCCGTTTACTATTTATGGATGACCAATAGGGTTAAGAGTCTACGAGCCGGGAAGGAGACGGTGACTCTAGGGGGAAAGATATCGGAAAGGATCGTGGGAAGCGAGGAATGGACGTGTCTAACCCTAAGTAGATGTGACTCAGTAGATGACTTGCATTGGGCTAAGATTAACCTTGAACATGTGCCAATACTCAGACCAATGGTGATGTGACAGAGTGGTGACCTAAACCCCAGCCATAGAATGTCCAGGAAGGATGCAGGACCCAATACCAACAGAGAACCCAAGATACTGGGAAGGTTGAGGGAGAGTGATTTGAGACCTACCCAGAGGAGTATGGTGCTATGACTTAAAGCGTGTCTACCATTAGAGACCAGCATATTTAGAGTTAAAAACTTATTTGCATTCATTGTCTCATGTCATTGCATTTATGCTTAATTTGAATTGTGTGTAAATGACTGCTGTGATTGAACTACTTGCTAAGTTCTTTTGAGCTTACCCTTCGGGGGACATGTTTTTTTATGCTTTTGCAGGAGCGGAAGAGAACCCGTGCTTTGGTACGGAGGACCCTTCCCTATATGGTTCAACTTCGGAAATCATTAGAGAAGGTCATGAACAGTGGTGTGAACACAGGTTTGGACTACATTGACAGGTCCTATTGATGGCAGCCGGCATCGTCTTGTTTGCTGATGGGATCATGAGCTAGAAGCTAACTCGAAGTTACAAGAGCACAACCCTAAGGTGAAGAAGATGAAGACTGAAGAAGAAGAAGAGTCGACGGAAGATGTTGATTAGTTTACTCTTGTTCTTCTAGATTTTGTTTTGAATTGTAATAGCTTTAAACTTTGCTTTATATTTTCGATCTACCTTCCATGTTTGTTGTGGGGTATATTTCCGCTATACTCTACAGTTATCTTTTAATTGGTATCTTGTTTTCCGCACTCTGATATTCTTTTGTGATCCTTCTGTTATCCTTTATTGATTATTATTATTAAGTTACTTGTATACAATGCTTTGCTCTTGCTTTTGATTATGTTATTGTGCTAAGTGGATATGATCGTTCCTAAACTTGATCTTCTGGGCTGTGGATCACACACTCAGGTATTCTAGATAGGGTACCGGCTGGGTGGATGTGACAGAAACTGTAAAACCTCAGAAAAATAAGTTTGCACAACAACATCTGCTGGTGATTCTTACGATGCGACAATCGATAATGGATATATGCCCACTTGTAACCAGCTATTTACATCTTCCACAGATTTTGGTCTGTCATAATCAACAAAAGGATTTGTTAACAGAATCACAAAGACACAAGTAACTAGTACATTTGAAGCTCCTCATCCCTAAGAAAGGTAAGTTAAAGCTTTCAATGTTTTCGATAACACTAATTGTGTGGCCAAACGCATCTATAAAGATAGTGATGGCAGCACCGAAATTTCACACACTAACTAGAATAGCTTCTGTGAGAGAGAGATCCTTCAATTTTCTTTTCATAATTAAGTATCTCTCATTCTGCAATTCATCAGTTTAGTGAAACAAAAAACACGAGTAATCTTTTTCAACTAAACCCATGAAGAGGGATCTGTGACATCTCTCTTCAGTAGTTTCCCATTTACACATTTTCTGTTGTTGAGGTGAATCTGCTTTTGTTTACAAGGATCTTCAGAAGATTGTGTTTAAGCAACCAATTTCCATCATGTTACTTTGTGGATCTGTCTCACCTAAAATATATTTCAAGTCATGGTTTGGATTCTACGATAAAATTTTCCTTCCCCTTAATCAAAAACCATTAAACAGAAGCCTTCTATTTTGGATTAAAATAGGGAAACGCACACATACCTCCCCTTTGGTATCATGTATCTAAAAAACAGTATTTTATGGTTACTCATACCAACACTTCCCCAAAAAATTAGCAATTGCACCACTAAAGATGTCTGAACGAACTAAATGTTGACCAAATTGTCTTCCGCTTGAAAGGGTAGAATGACATTATTGTCTTCTTCTGAAGCTACTGCCCTCAATATACCATTTCCTCACGACCTTCAAACTTCACCACTGCAATACATCTTCTCCTTCTTGTAAACCTGTCGACTCACAAAATGCAACTGCCAGTGCTAATGCAGCTCCACCATCACTACCGCTAGCAATACTGCCGACACATACCCTTTCTTGCTGCCAACACCAATCAGCACATTTAATCCCCTTCTTATATGCCCTCCTACAACAGACTTCATGGGAATATGCTACACCAAGAGCAGCAACTCTAGAGAGTGTTTCTAGAGAAGGGTCACTTTGCCAGAGAGTGCCCTCAAAGAAGAGGAGATGATGTCGTTGAAACTCACCAACAAACTCCTGACAAAGAAGCCCTTTTCCCACCACATGAAGCAGCTCTACAAGACTTCTTTGACAAGGAGCAGCACTTGGACAACTACCAGGATCTTAATGAAGTAATGGAAGAAAAAGAGTTGCTGCCCATGCCCATTAAAATGACATCAGAAGAGCCTGAAAGAGACCACAAGGCTAAAACAGTGGAAGACCAGAAGGAGACCCTAGCCCTTGATGACAAGGTCATAACAGTTGAAGAAGATGCCACCAAAGAGTACAAAGAGATGGTCAAAGCGACAACACAAGTTGGAGATATGCCTAAAGTAGTATTTCTCAATCAGAAGTTCACATGCCCTTGATATTGAAGATAATGAGTTGCTGCCCACAAATTACAGAGCAACGCCAGCACCTTTTCCATGCGACACTGACTCTACCCCTGGTCTTGAAGAGTTTCTTGGAGGAACCACGGCAGGCAATGACCAAGCAAGCAAGGCTAACACAGTAAAAGAGAAGGAAATAATTGAGAGCACTCCCCTAGAGTCCTTTAAAGTACAAGATGCTGTCTTTGAAGAAATTACGTACGGAGATGGCACTACAAGAGTCCATGAAGGAATAGCCAAGATAGTAATACTGACAGAATTGGTGGAAAAAGAAAACTCCAGGGGCATAGCTAATGACTTTGAGCTTGAACACGTTAACTTCATCATGCCCCCTTGGATCTTCAGGAGGAATATGCCCCCAGACTTGAAGATTTTGTCCCTACTGTTCCTACTTTGCCGGATAGGAATGGTGCTAGCAGCAACACCCCCCACTGCAAGATGCAAGGATGAGTTCACACTGAAGATCTCCAGAGAACTGATCCAGAACCACATGATAGGAACATTCATCAGGAGATGAATGCTTTCAAGAAGGGAAGAATTGATGCAAACCAAATCTAGGACCACCCAATGAGAGCCCAAATGATTTACCAGCACCCTACAGCCCTACCAGCAACCCCTGTAATTTCGCCAAGTATAGAGGTATTTTGGTAATTTGCCATTTTTTGGGTTGAGTCCACTTAGGGTCTAGTTGGGTCCAACATGTTAGTAGGACAGTAGATCTATTTTTATTTTGCAATTACATCATTATTTTGCGAGTCATTGAAGAGTCCATGTCAATGTTGGATTCCTAGTTTGTGAAGAAGACCATCCATTAGGGTTGTCCTAGTCCTTGCAAGGAACCAAAATCTACTTTTAGAATTCAAATTGGAACTCTGTAGAGTTAGTTATGAAGGTTCCTAGTATGAGTCAAAGTACTAAGAGTCTTATCTTGAATTGGTTTGCAAGTTAGAGTCCATGTCAGTCTAATTTTAGGAAGTTGAGTCCCCTTATTTTTACCTTCTTGTAGGCTATAAATAAGCCACAATAGAATGTAACAATCGGTGTTGAGTTATTGAATAAAATCTGAGATTGAAGGAAGAGTGAGCTATGGGTTCCTAAGAGGAATCCCACAGCTGTGAGTGTGATATAATTCTGCAAATTGCTTCAAGTTTCCATCCTTATCCAAGCTTCAGCAGCAACCTAACTCAAGCAACTACAGCAGCTCAAGCTTCCCTATTCTAGTAAGTCTAAACCAGCACCTCCCCTACCCCCTTCTCCCTTCCTATCCCCCACTCAACCCTTCCCCATCCCTTCTTCCCTACGGCAGCCAGCTCCCCTCCCCTCTTAACTCACTAATCCCCAGTCCAATAATACCTTTCCATTCCCCTCTAGTAGGATCACACCTAGCCCCTAAACCCATCCCTACTCTTATTTTTCATCAAAAGACCGAAACCCTAATATTTCTACATTCCAGCACTTCAACTTCACTAAAATTCTACAATTGTATCTTCAACCTCTAGGCCTAAACCTAATCCAACCTAAACCGTCAACTAAAACCCGAAGCAACTTAAGAATAGCATCTCCTACACCTACTCTACTTCCCCTTCCAAATCTTTGTTAGAAATCAAACTCTTAAGAATCAAACCTGTTGTTGAAGACGAAGAAGAAGAAGAAGAACCAGCAGTAGCCTGCAATTCAAGATCAACTTCCTGAAATCGTAGGCTAGTCTTATTTATAGATACCAAATCCAATTACAACTTGAGAGACAAGTATCATTGTCCTCTAAAGAAAAGGAAACAAAATTTACAACTTGTGGACAGAATAACTAAAATAAAATTCTGCCCAAAATAGAAAGAACAGAAAAGGAAAGTATGAAAATAGAAACTAAGTAACTCTTAACTCTTCAAAACTTGTACACCAAGGATCATTCTCCAAAAATAAAAACTTGAGCACCAACCTCCTGCCCCAAGTCTTGCACACCAAGGCAGCAGTCTCAAAGCTTGCGCACGAAGGCTGCACAAGTCTCAAAACTCCCCCTCAAGTTAGAGCATACAAGTCTCCCATGCCCAACTTGCAACAGATAAACTGAAAACTAGGTCTAAACAAAGCTTTAGTGAACACATCAACTAGCTGATAAGCAGAACCCACAAAGGTGTCCCAATAAATTTTCTTCTTAACCGCATCACAAACAAAATGACAATCTACCTCCGTATGCTTTGTCCTCTCATGGAACACTAGGTTACTAGCAATATAAATAGCAGCTTGATTATCACAAAACATCCTCATGGGGGCAAAGATTGGAAACCCCATCTCCTTTAAGAAGGAAAGAAACCACATCAACTTTGCAGCCGCGTGGGCCACAGTTCTATATTCTGCTTCTATGCTAGATTCCCACCAAGGAAGGTACAATAACCTGTAATAGACCGATGATCAACTACAGTCATGCCCAATCCATATCAGAAAAAGCAATCAAATCCATACTTCGATTTGGTCGATAAGTCTTTTACCAAGAGCACTTTTAAGATACTGAAGTACCCTCATCGCCACATCCCAATGAGCCTTTTAGGGGATTGCATAAACTAAACACACCTACAGAATTGGAAATATAAAGCCGTGTAACTATGAGATAGATAAGCTTCCAATAAGACTATTGTAGCTGTTGGTTATATCTAAATGGGAAAGCATTACATTTAGATTTATCAATCCATAAGGAGAAGGATCGAATCTTACCTGGATATGCTAATCCCAAAATAGAAAAATGCAGTGGAAGAAAAAAAAGGATCCACGTAGTCGTTCCTCCACAAATCCGTCACTGGCATATCCTTAATCTTGTGGAAAGAGAATACAGTCCATAACCCAAATACCTTTGAGGATTAATCGGTCAAAAATGTGAGATCGAATCAAGGAAGAAGAAGACTCCAAAGACCTATGTTTATTCCTTTCGTTCTTGCGTTTCTTGGAGAGAGAGAGAGAGTGTGTGTCCCACGAATCCAGTATCACTTGTGAAAACGGTTACCATATATCATCATCTATCATAACAGCGCAATTATGCAATTCCATAATTGCCCTTGGGCATAATTAAAATTCCCAACATGTATATCATAGTGTGTCCCAGACACACATGTATATCCCAGATATACTCATTTTGATCTCTTTACTGTGTATCCCAAATACATGGACCACTTGTATCCTAGACACCAACATTCACAAGTCATACTGGTAAATGGGTCATGCGCTGGAAATATACCTGCACTCATCAGCCCCAAACTAGAAACCTTCTCAAGAAGGCCGAATGGCAACATCACTTAAAGAAACACATCAAATAATCATCAGTATACCAATGTCCTGGGTTTGTTCAAACTGACCAGACAAAAGGTATCTTGATCCCTCTGAGAGATCACCTTCTTGTCCTTAAAATGCCTGCTACTGTAACTAATATAGCTGGCGCTAGCAAACACTTTTAGGGTGCAATTGAATCAAACCTTCCTTTTCCCCTGGATCACCACTTCACTTGGAATTGAGTCATTTCTCGGTAATGTCCCATTATATCGAATCAATCATGACCATAAGTAACATCCCAAAGTAGCCACATCAACCCCTCATTCTATGATGTTGTCAAGAGTCACTATGAACATTAATAGACTACAAAAGTCCTGGACTCACACAATGAAAGGAGCAGGGATCCATCCTCTCATTTCCAATGGTCGCTAAGCACACGTAGTATGATTTACATGCTATGGTGGAGCATTCTATACACAATAGAACGTATGTCCCTCCCAACATCATACAGTTCTTAGTCTAGTCAAACCACTTGCGCCTAACCCAAGTTTCTTTATTATCGCTACCCCAACACCACATAAAGTTCTCACACCTGGCTTTTTTAGGCAACATGAATAGTGGGAACATTCATGTTGATTCTCTTCACTATAGAGAATCTCATCTTGATTCGAAAATCAAGGTGACAACATAACTATGAATCGACCTACACAAGGTCATTCACAATCCGTTTCATCTCCGCTCGCTACGAAAGCACCAGAGGTGAATGCTTGTGTGAGTGAACCATTCTTATGACTATTGACATATCCCGTTTTATGCTAAAGAACATAATAACACAGAAACTCAAAAGAAAGGTTGGAATGAACTCATATAACACAATAATAAGTTTCAAAACATAAATAAGTCACATTTTACGCAAGCCAAGGACATTGTATAAGAAATGAAAACATCCTTGGCTATAGGTTTGGTAAGAGGGTCAGCTACCATTTAACTAGTAAATATGTGCTTAAGTACACTTTCTTCCTTGCAGTAGTGTCTCTAACAAAATGATATATCACTTGTGTATGTTTGGTCTTCCCATAATATTTGGGGCCCTTGACATAACTAAGAGTTGTCATACTATCACAAAAGACAAGGGTAAGCTCTTTGGATGTCAACACAAATCCAGTATGTCGTAGGAAACTCCTCAACTAGACAGCCTCCTGCACTGCAGCTAAGCATCCACATACTCTGCTTTCATGGTCGAGTGCTATACAAGTATGCTTCTTGCTACACCACATATGGCCCTGCCATTTAGCAAGAAAGGAAATCCAGAGGTTGATTTGAGCTCATCAATGTCTCCAGCTCAGTCGGCATCGCTATAGCCAACTAACCGCAAATCCGATCCTTGGTAACACAGCATGTAGTTACTCGTTCATCTGAGATATCTCAATTCTCAATATCATCTTGACTGCTTTTTAGTGCTTTATGCTTGGGTTTGATTGGTACCGACTAAACAAATACTCAGCCTAGTACACATCATAGCGTACATAAGGCTACCCACAACATTGGAATATGAAACTCTTTCCATCTTGGTTTTCTCCTATGGAGTGAGTCTTAAGACCTATGTCAAGGCTCAAATGCAAACCCTTCTCCACTGAAGTAGGGGTGCAAGTTTGGCCCTGGTGGCCCTGACCCGCCCTAAGCCTACCCTAAGCCCGAATAGGGCTTGGGCTAAAGATTTTGGCCCTAAGGGTGGGTTAGGGCCAAAATATTCTGGCCCTGAACTAGGGCCAAGGGCAGGCCTGGGATTACTCTTTGGCCCATCCCGGCCCGTCCTTGATTTTGGCCCTAATCTTGGCCCTGATTCTAGCCCTGATTTTGGCCCTGATTTTGGCCCTAATTCTGACCCTGATCTTGGCCCTAATATTGGCCCTAATCTTGGCCTTGATTCTAGCCCTGATTCTGACCCTGATCTTGGCCTTGATATTGGCCATAATCTTGGCCTTGATCTAGGCCCATGATTTTGGCCCTGATTTGAGTCTAGACCCTCCACCCATATGAAGAGGAATTAATTATAATCCACATGGGTGAATATTTGACACCTGTCAAATTTTAAAGACATGATCATGTTTTGTAAAAAAAATTAAAAAAATAAATTATATCTTCATTACCAATGTAGTAAGCATCCACTTGATTTTGCCCGATCCTGACCCTAATTTTGGCTCTAGTCTTAATGTTAATTTGACCCTGATTATGTATTAGATTTTTACCCTAATCTTCACATTAACATTGATATAACTATAAGTCTCGACTTTGACCTTCAGTCATTTTGATAATATTAGACTATGAGTTTACTTTTTATATTATTTTTAAGATAATTTTTATTTTTTGAATTAAGTTATTTTTAGTTTCAAAAAATCATTGATTTTTTTTTTTTTTTTTACTAAGGCGAGATAATATATTATAAATAATAAAAGCTAGTATATAGAGAATTAATATCTAACAAATCTACACCCCAACTTCTCATCATGAATATTGACATCTTTCTTTTGCCTCCAATATGATATTTCAGAGGAAAAAAAGAAGTTATTAAGTACATAGCTATGTTTGTAACTAAAATATAATTTTTAATAACTTTTTTTTAACCACGAAAAAAATATCAATACTAAATTATCGTTGATTTACTTGTTAACAAAGTTTTGAATATGATTATTTTTTTTTTTGAACAAGGATATCAATGGGAGGGGTTTTCAATTTTCATCACCAAAGTAATGGAGAGGTTTTCAATTTACATCATCAAAGCAATGAGAGACTTTTAGAGATCAATATAGAATTATAGAGTATGAATTTATTTATGTTTAAAGCAACACTATCAACTTATTGACTATTTTATCATTTTGTATGAGCTTGAATCATTTTATATTTCTATGAATTTTATTTTTAATTTACTTATGATACTTTATTTTTTTATTATTATTATTTTTTATGAATTTATACTTGTTATTTTAGGTCCAAGAATATGACCAATTAAGGCTAGGGCCAAGATAGGGTCAATCAGGGCCAGGGACAAGGCTAATTAGGGTTAGGGCCATTAGGGCCCGGGACAAGGTCAATTAGGGCTAATCAGGGCCAATCAGGGTTAATTAAGGTCAGGGCCAGGGCCAATCAGGGACAACCCATTCCGACCCGGCCCAATTAGGGCCAATTAGGGCGGGAATGGGCTTAGCCCTGTAGGGCTTAGGGCCAAGGACAATGATCCTTGGCCCTGAACTAGGGTCAGGGCGGGAATGGGCTCAAATTAGAACATATAGGGCTGGGCTTGGGATTACAAAAGCCCAGCCCAGCTCGGCCCAGTTGCACCCCTACACTGATGTATCTATTGGTTTGCAGTTGTGCATCTCATATCTCTTCAAGACACTGTCAATATAGGTCTTTTGAGATAAACCCAGTAATCTCTTTTGCCTATTTCTGACAATCTTGACACCAAGCACATAGCTTGCTTCACCCATGTCCTTTATCAAATACGGAGGACAACCATTTCTTAATGATTTCCAATAACTCTTTGCTATTGCTAGCCATGAGTATGTCATCTCCATACAAGTGTCGAATGACATAATTACCATCGGATCTCTTGGTGTAAACACAATGGTCTTCCTCGAACATGGAAAAACCATTTTACATAAAGGAAGAGCACATTCCACTGTCTAGATGCTTGCTTTAAGCCATATATGGACTTCTTGAGCTTCCACACTTTGTGCTCTAGTCCATTAGCTTCAAAGCCTTGAGGTTGATCCATATAGATCTCTTCTTCAAGTTCCCCATTGAGAAAAGCAATCTTTACATCCATCTGGTAAAGCTCCAAGTCCATCTGAGCAACAAATATGAGGTAGATGGAGGCAAACCTAACAACAAGGAAAAGTTCTCCTCATAATCAACGCTCTCTTTTTGGGTGTAGCCCATAGCTACCAGATGAGCCTTGAATCTCTCAATAGATCCATCCACCTTTCTCTAGATCTTGAGAATCCACTTGTTCCCAATTGTCTTTCGGCCCGAAGGTAAGTCAACCATGTTCAAGACATGGTTAACACTCATCGACTCCAACTCTTCCTCTATAGCTTTCAGCCATTGCTTAAGTTCTCACAAAAGCTTCATGCACACTCTTTGGTTCCTGCTCATCGATTGGAGTCATCTCAGTTGCCTCACAATCAATTTCTTCAGGAGCTACCATGTAGGTTTCATCCTCTATGTCGAAACGTCAACGAGGAACTAACCCGCGCTCACTATGGCACAAGTGCATGTTAGATTGCTCACCCTCTAAGGGAGCTATCACATCTGTACTCCCACTCCAACTAGGATCTTCTGAGATAAATGAGAGACAAAAACATAATAGGAAATAGGGTAAACAACAATGGAATGTAGAGTGCAAGTACATGTACCTTTCCTCAGGGCAATTGGCATCCGAAGTTTGAAGAGGGTCTCCACTGGAAGAATCCGCTGGTGGAGAGGGTGAAGATGGAACCATAGTGGGACTAGCAACAACATCCATTGGAGGAGAAATGCCAGTGTCACTATAAGGAACTGTACTATCTACAAAACGATCTGCCAACTTACGCTTTCATTGATAGACCTATAGAGGAGCATTGTCGGTCGATGGAACTAAAGATGGAATGGGAGGAGCATCATCCATAACAAAGATGGATATAATAATACAGGGTATCCTCAAAAAAAAGTCACATCAGCACTTACAAACCGTTTATGCTGAATAGGATCATAGCACCGAAAACCTTTTTGGATACTTGAGTACCCAAGAAAAATGCACCTTGTAGACCGAGGAGAAAGCTTATCCGCAGTATGGGGTATGTGAAAAAACAAACACAACCAAACACTTTAAGAGGTACTAAAAATGGTTCTCCATTAGGAAAAACAATTGAAATAAGAGATTGGTTAGAAAGCATGGCCAAAGGCATTAAATTGATCAAATGACAAGCAGTCAAAAGACTATCACACCAATAATTCTTAGGCACATTCATATGAAGTAGAAGTGCCTGTGCAACCTCTAAGAGGTGGCAATTCTTGCGTTCAAACACTCTGTTTCGTTAGGAGAGAAGGAACAACTAGTTTGATGAATCATAACAACAGAACCACAAAAGCAAGATATACCATTTTGCACATATTCTAAAGCATTACCGGATCGAAACACTTTAATAGGCAATAAAAATTGTGCCTTTGTTTCATGCAGAAAATTTTAAATATAGATAAGAACTTAATGCAATTCATTAAAAGGTGCAACCACGTGAGATGGGAAAAGTCGTCCACAAAAGTCACAAAATACCGAAAGCCATGCCTATTACTGACTCTGCAAGGACCCCAAATATCAGAGTGAACTAAAGAAAATAAAGATTCACTGCGAAGGACAAAGCGAGGAGGATAGGTGGGACGATGATGCTTCCCTAACTCACACGCATCACAATTTAATTTCAACACACACCTAAATGGTGGAAATAAAATTTTCAACCTAGCTAAAGAAAGATGGCCTAAGCAACAATGCCACTAAAAGGCATCTACAGGAAGAGCCACAATCAGGGCAACATGCTCTGGATAGTAAAGTCCATTCCGTCCAATCCCTTCACCAATCATCTTCCTCATGTGAATATCTTGAAAAACAAAAGAGGTAGGAGTAAATGTTACGGAGCATTTTAAAGCTTTAGTCAACTGGCTAACAGATAATAAATTAAAGGGAAAATGAGCAACATGCAAAACAGATGATAATGTAAGAGAGGGTGTGGGAGAGACACTTCCAAAACCTAAAATAGGAATGGAAGTCCCATTAGCTATAACAACAGAACTATTCATAGTAGATTTAGAAAATGAACTAAAAAGGAATGACTTACAAGTTATATGGGATGAAGCCCCTGAATGGATGATCCAAGGGGTGGATGAAGAAATAATGTTGTGTTACATGCATGAGAAAGGGTAGCGGCAAAAGTACCAATGGAAGTGGAAGCAGCGGTTTCAATATTTTGTAGGCGACATAGGATTTGGCTCACATCATCTCGTCAAGTCTTAAATAGTTCCCTAGAAGAAGATCCGGAAACATTATCATTAGATGTTACTATTTTGGTACCACCATCAAATACAGCATGATCGGCAAACTACTTGGCCATTCTAGCTTCCCATGCTTAGCCCAACAAGCCTCTACCAAGTGTTTCGTTTTACCACAATGAGTACACAGGCGTGATGACTTATTTGACTGTTGGACACCACGACCACTAGATGATCTACTAACTCCCCTTGAACCACGGCCACGGCCCCCGCCCCGAGTAGAAGTAAAAGCAGAACTCTCTCCTTTGGAATTATTTCCAAGAGAATAATTTTCTGGCAAAGCAATCCGTTAGAGTCTAGAGTATGCATTATTGAGATTGGAGACATGCTCACCAACTAAGAAATGTCCTTTAACGACCTTTAGTTCAGGATTCACATCTACAATAAACTTAGACCCAAAAAACTCATTCCTCTGGGCCCTAAGCTTCTCTATATTAGTAATGGGGGTTGAAAAACATTCAACTCCTCTATCATGCCTTTGAAGGAATTGTAATAATCCCTATAGAGATTGGTCAGCCTGCTAAAACTGAAATAATTTTTCATAAATACTATAAATACAAGTCATATTTTTGGCTTGGGCATATGTTTCTTACAAATCATCCATATTCCCTTAGTAGTCTTATGGAACATAACATTGGCCGCTATGTTAGGTGTTATGTTCCGTACTATTCCACATCCAGATCTTGATGATAGCATCATTTGGGCCAAAGTAGAGTAGGTTTTATCAATCTTGACCGGGGGGGGGGGGGGTTAGTCTCAATAAATTTAATCTTACCTTTTGCAAGAACATAGACACGATCAGCTTGGACCAAAAAGATAGTTGGAACTACCTTTTAATTCAATAGAAATAGTCTGAACATTCACGTGATCTCCTAAAGGACCCTTGGAGTAAGCAAAATCACTAGTAATGGAAGACATGAAAAACTAAAGTAGGAATCACACAAACTGTAGAATAGAAGCATGAAACAGCAGCCAGATCATGGAAGAACATTCGATCGAAATGGTCGAAATTTCGATCGAAATGCCTGCAAAAATCCAACTCGAAACGAAATTGAGTAGTAGGCACAAAAAGACACATTTCCTTCTACACCTATCGTGCCGAAACGACACATGCGTAGGCTATAAAATACCCAAAATCGAGCTCATTTTCGACCTACCGTCAGTTTCGAGCGATATCGCCAGGGAGATTTCGACCTGATTTTGCATTTTTTGCTCATTTCTCTTGCTTTCATCCCATTCTACACCTAATTTCTAGTATTCCATTTCCTTCAAACACTTGATTTGCTCCTCCATTTGTGCATTTTCTCAAATCTTGCAAGGTGAGTAACCAACTTCCTCATTTTTTTATTTTTGTTTCATTTGTGCCTTAAATCATGTTAGATTGCTTCCAAATTTATATATGTTTACTTTAGAGTGATGATCTATGAATTTGTAGTGTCAAAATTATTTTTTGATTCTTCCTACTATTTTTTTATTTTTCTGCTATTAAAAATTATTTACTAAATTATGTATATTGTTAAAAATGTTTATGTATAGTACATGTATAAGCTTCAAATGGATGTATGTGAGAGTTGAGACACCATATTGCTGTGATGGTGTTGAATTAATTTTTTTTTCTGTTAATTATGTAATTTTACTGTATTTAATATATATTTAAATAATTAAAAAAATATACTTAAATATTAAAAAAATAATTAATTTCTGTTTTAAATTTAAAAATAGGAGAGTATTAGTGGAAGCATCTATGCAATTTTTTGAGCATGTTGTGGATATTTTTAAGATAGTTAGTGTGTATTTTATATATTTTAAAATTATTTATATATTAAAAAATACTTATATAGTTATACATATATTTTTTTTAATATTTAAAAATAGGAGGTTATTAATAGAAGCATGTATGTCATTTTTGGAGCATATTGTGGAGCTTTTCAAGATACTTAGTGTGTGTTTCTTGTATCAGGCACTCTATTTTAAAGATGTCAGACATAGCTTGGGATCATGGAAGGCCACTGACAGCTGATAAGAGCAAGAGTAAGTGTAATTACTACAAGAAACAAATAGGAGGAGGTGGGGCCACTAGATTGAAGGTGCATCTAGCTGGTGGCAACAGGGATGTAACAGGGTGCCCAAAGGTGCCTGTAGAGGTCAAGAAGGCAATGGCCTCATATATTAGTGGTGGAAAGCAAAAGAGGAAAGAGAAGAGAACACAGAGGGATGAGTTCGAGGATGCATGCTTAGATGACCTTCCAGATCCTGAGAGTTATGGTAGGGATGAGCCGGGAGACAAATGACCCGATCCGCAGGCCGATCAGCCGAGGAGGGCGATGATGATTAGTAGGGAGCAACGAGAGGATTGATGACATCGGGAGGCAACGAGAGGGGTGCAGGTTGTGGGTCCTCTAGAGAGCCGAGGTATGGGAGGCATAGGTGGCTCCCAAGTCCCTATGAGGAGGTCTCAGAGTGTCAGGCAGGAGGCTCCTATCCCACGGGCCCCTACAAGGGGTCGAGCTTCCTCAGCACATCCTACAGATCCGGATCTTGAGATTCTTCGCAATGATCCGGCCCTATTTGCGAGGCCTGAGCATAAACAGAGAAAGTTGAAGCACTTATGGGGGAGTGTGAAGGAGAAAGTGGGGATGGCTTTCTCCAAATGGGCGCATTACCATAGTGTTTCAGCACATACAGCTCAGGGGCCCTACTACAGAGATATGATTGAGCAGATAGGCAGGGCTTGGAGTGGTGTACAGGGCCCCACTCCATATGAGATACAATATGTATTTGCCTAAGCATAAAGAGGACATAAATGAATACATTAAGGGATTAAAGCCCATGTGGAATCATTATGGAGTGACTCTGATGGCTGATGGTTGGACTGGTCCCACTAGACAGTCCATCATCAATTTCATGTTGAATTGTGATGGGAGGACAGTGTTCCTCAAGTCAGTAGATGCATCCGGTGAGAAGAAGGATGCAAAATACATTTACAAATTACTGAAGCAAGTGGTGAAGGAGGTTGGAGTGGAAAATGTAGTTCAAATTGTGACTGATAATGGCTCCAACTACAAGAAAGCTGGTTAAAGATGCAAGAGAACTCCAGGTATTTAAAGTCTAAACATATAGTATTAATTTTCATTTGTAAATACATATATTTACATTACACATATACATGTACACTTTATTTGTATTGATGGCTTGATGCCTTGATGGATGGACAGATATAGGCTCTTTTGGACTCCTTGTGCTGCTCACTGCATTGACTTAATGTTGAAGGAGATTGGAAACGTCAAGCTTGTGAAGAATACGGTGGACCAAGCTCGACATGTTAGCACCTTCATATATAACCACACCTATGCATTAAGGATGATGAGGGACAAGTGTCAAGGTGAGTTAGTGAGGCCAGGCATAACCAGATTTGCTACTAATTGGATAGCACTGCAGAGCTTTGAGAGTAGGAAGACTGGCCTTAGGAGTATGTTTGCATCAGAGGAGTGGTTTAACTGGGAGGGTTCTTCATCAGTGGGAGGAAGGAGAGCTCAGTTGACTATCCTTGATGAGACTTTCTGGCACAATGTGAGGATAGTGGTGAAGATGCTTGAGCCTGTGGTGAATGTGTTGAGGATGGTAAATCAGCAAAGAAAACCTACTCTAGCACACATATTTGCTGCGATGATAGGATGAAGCAGCAAGTTGCTCGAGTCCACCCACGCGGCAACAAGAAAGTCCTTCAAATCATCAACAAGTAGATGGGAGTCTATGTTGCAGCATCCACTGCATAAGGCTGGTGAGTTGTTAAGTTGTTAAGTACTTAAGTCTAGTATTTAATTTAATTTTCATTATGTTATCACACTATTAAGGCTTAAGCATTAACTATTCCCTTTTATGACATACTTTTTCTTACACAAAGATACTATTTAAATCCTAAGTACCATTACAAGGACAATATTGGGATGAGGCAAGATTTGATGGATGCTGTCCAAACCTGTAGTGGAGAAGTTCGAACCGGATACAACTAAACAAGCAGTCATCCTTATGGAGGTGAGATAGTGATTAGAATCATTTGATATTCACAATTCGTAGTTTTATACTAAGTCATTAACCTAGTAAGTAGTAACTAGTAACTACTAAGTACTAACTAGTTATTGTTTTTACTCTTTATATATTAGATAAAGGCTTTTAGGGATGCCACTTGGGAGCTTCGGTCGTGTTTGTGGCCGTATCGGAGACGGGAAACCGCCTCTGCAGTAAGTTCATTCATTTATTTCATTATACATTATACATTTAATTATTATATTCTATGATTCTATCTTTAATTTAGTTATTTAAGTATTAAAATGACTTGGAGTCTATGTTTGTTGCAGCTGAGTGGTGGTTGCAATTTGGACGTGATTCACACAACTTGAGTAGGATTGCAAGCAAAGTGCTCTCCCAAACATGTTCTGCCACTGGTTGTGAGCGAAATTGGAGCATCTTCAGCCTCATTCACTCAAAGAGGCGCAACCGATTGGGTGTGAAGCATCTAGAGGACCTTGTCTACCTACACTATAATATGAGACTGAGAGAGGATCATATTAGACAGGGGATGGACAGAGAGAGCACCAATATCGAGTTGGCCGACATATTTGAGATGGATGATGATGATAACCCGATGAGTTGACTGGATCAAGGATAGTGGAGACGGATTGCTTTGGATGAGGATGGAGGTCTTCCCAATAGTCGATTGCGAGAGGAGATGGGGGCTGATGTGGGGGACTTCATGGCCCGGAGGGGGAGGCCACATACGAGCCCGCCCATCCCTTCGTGCCACACCCTAGTGCATCCACCCAGAGTGAGGATTTGATTTTCTGGTCCGACACTGAGAATGAGGTGACTCAGGCCTCCGGCGATGACGATGATGGTGGTGATGATGACGGTGATGGTGATGATGGAGGGGATGAGGAGGGTGTGGGACCTCGTGATCGGGATTCAGGCCGATCCTGGGAGAGCCACCACCACCACCCGCCGGACGTGAGAGTCAAGGGGGGGAGGGACGACCACCGAGATTCACGGGAGAGAGTCGGTTCACCCACGCGACACGGATTCGGACCATCCTGGAGCTGCATCTCGAGGCAAAAATGTTTCCTCTACATATTCGAGGAAAGGGAAGGGGAGACAAGCATGGCTGGAGCACAGAGGACACGCCATCATATGGGTCCTACCGTCCATCCGATGCCGAGAGCTTGGTGGGATCGATGAGCATTGATGATGCTAGAGACTCCTCCACCTTTAGAGGATCCGGATGGCATAGGCCTGCAGAGTCCTCATATGATACTGCTGTAGAGAGTATTGGTTCTACCGAGTCGACTTATGGTTATGGTCCTTATGGTTATCGACCATATGGTGTCCTTCCTGGCTATCAGATTCAGGGTCAGGCCAGTCAGCCACGACTGGAGCCTTATGGTTATGGAGCGGCCTATGGAGCTTATGGTGTCCCTCCCACTATCGATTATCGGAGTCGCCATCGCGACCTTATCGATATCCTTATCCTTCTCCCGAGAGCCGGGGCGGGGTGGTCTTTCATTTGTTGAGCGAGATCTTCCACACTATTCCACAGCCACAAGGCCCACCACCACCAGTTCCTTTGGAGATTCACAACTTCCCACCGTTAGGGAATCTTATGCATGTGGATGAGGCCACATACAGAGGTGCAGTTTTTGACTATGTCCAAAACTATATGGGGCGGGGGCAAACATCATGGGAGTTATATTGTCATTTGTATGGGGTGCAGACGGAAGAGGGAGACCTTGAGGCTTGAATAGAATAGACTTGTAAGCAAGTTGTAAGTTGTAACTTGTAACTTGTAAGTAATAACAATACAGCTTCTTCTCTGATTCATGTACTATATACTTGGAATGTTGGATGTTACATTTTCAGTAGTTTTTTAGTAAACTAGTAGTTATTATAGTGTTTATTATGTTTGAAATAGCTAGTATGCAAAAATCCAAATCAATTTGAGTGCATTTGAGGCTCGAAATTGAGTTTTCAAGAATCAGGAAAAAAGTATCCAGTTTCGGTCTAAATTTCGACCGAAACCTCGAAATTTCGACCTTTTCCAAGGTCAAAATGTTCATTTCGATCGAATTTTTTACCTTGAGCCAGATTAATAAAAGTTTCTGCAGAACGAAGAAGCAAAAGGGTAACAAAAATTCTGCACAACGCAGAAACAATAAGGGGTGAGAATGGGGTAAATAGATCTGAATATGATCCAAGTTTTGGGATCTTCAGTACAGTTAATAGGTAGGGAAGATCAGTTAGCATAAAAACCTGATCTAATCAGCACATCACTTGCAGCAGAAGGTGCACTAAGGAAATGAATGCAGAAATCTGTCTCGGAAGAACCATAGTTGTCAAGGTGTCGCCTAGGCGACACCTAGGCGTCCAGGCACCTTCGGAGCGCCTCAAATCGGTGTCGCCTCATTTTCAGGCAATAAGGCGAGTGCCTTAGGGTATGAGGCATTGCCTAGGCATCGCCTCAAAAGGCTCAGACGCCTTATACCCCAAGGTGTCCGCTTTTTTTTTTCTTTTTTAAATCACATGAAAGATGCCAAATCGAAGGCATATATTGAATTACGTATTCGATTCCAATTGTAAAGTATCTATTGTTTGAACCTATATGCATATTTATAATAACACTACATGTGATCAAATGTTAAAATAACAAATAAAAAAACAAACAAAATTGAAAGAGAATAAGTTCTTGAGTCTCACACTCTCACTCTCACTCTCACTCTCACTCTAATCCCTAATCTCTTTCTCTTCCTCTCTTCTTCTCTTCCATTCCCGCAACGACACTCTGGCAAGCCACGCGACAGATGACTTCTTCTCTTCCTTTCTTCTCATGACTTTTTATTTATGACCTACCATGTGTGGTTTGTAGTATGTTGGATGACTTGAGGTAGGCTAATATTAGGTTTTTATTTTTTATTTTTAACTATTATCATATAAGATATGATAGATTTATAATGAATTGGAGTGAATGAGATGTACACTAAAAATTTCATTTAAAACACCCCAACCGCCTCAAAAGCGCCTCGGAGGGCGCCTCATCGCCTCATTGCCTCAACTAGCCTAAACCGCCTCGCATCGCCTCATCGCCGTGACAACTATGATGGGAAGAACTCAATTGGGAGAGATCTGATTTGATTAAAAGAGCTCTAATACCATGTTGAAATCAAGCTCTTAAAATCAAACCAGTTGCTAAATCGAAGGAGAAGACAAGATAGAAGAAGAAGAAGAAAGGAGAAGAACCAGCTGTAGCCTGGGATTTTAGATCAACTTCCTAGAACTTGAGGGACAAGTATTATTGTCCTCTAAAAAAGGAAACAGAAATTACAACTTGGGGATAGAATAAACTAACACAGAATTCTGCCCAAAATAGAAAAAACAGAAAAGAGAATTATGAAAATAATAATAAACCGAAAATAGAAACTAAGTAATTCTAACTCTTCAAAACTTGTACACCAAGGATCCTTCTCCAAAAATAGAAACTTAATACCTTGAGCACCAAGCCTATTGCCCCAAGTCTTGAGCACCAAGGCAACAGCCTCAAAGCTTGCACACCAAGTCTGCCCAAGTCTCAACAATCCGAATTCTAGTTGATCCGACTCCAAGTAGGAAACCTTGATTTAAACCCTAAATTTATTCAACCTAATGAAATTATAAAATATAAATGAGTCCCATTCCTAACCTTACCGACCCTACAATCCATTAAAACCCTCAACTCCAGACCAGAAATCATACATTACAGCAAGTCCTAAACCCTAAAACATAAAACTAAGATTCCTAGCCTGGCTGAAACCCATATCAAGCTTAACCCTTCCCTCAATACTCTATATTGTTGCAAAATCTTTTTCAAAGCCAATTACAGCTCAAGAAGACTGCAGAGTGATCCTAAATCTAGGGCAATATCTCAATCAGTCAACAGATCCTGGTTCACATCACCATTTCATTCAGCCAAAGCTCTCTTCCATCATGACTGAATCCACTAATAGTTTACCGTTCTCTTTTCATTTTTGATGGAATCACATTCTATTCTTCATCTTCTATTTTCTTCCACGTCTTCTGCATCATGTAATGTGCCATTTTCTCTCCTTGACTCACCTATAATTAGAGCTCCTCTCTTCATTTCTTTTCACTTCTAATATGCATCAAAACCATACCATCTCCTTCCTTACTTTCCATCTTCACTGAACACATTTTTTCCATACCCAACACAACCAGAATCCATCGGCCACCGACCCTTTTTAAGCTCTCTGTAATCTTGAAACCAGGAATGAGTGTGTCAGATTTTCCAGTCACCATATGATCTTGATTGCAAAGCTTTGGCATGCAGATTATAAGGTGTCATCTTCTTTGGCTTCTAATGTGTCACTCGTCTATCTTCATCACCATTGCAATTGGAGATGCTCCCACAACCTTTGAGACCACTTATCAAATTTTCTTATTTTATTTGCTTATCTAACTCGTCTGTAGCACCCCTTGGTTTCACTGGATAATTTGTCAATGCAATCACTGTAACCGAACATCCTCAAGAATTTTTTTTGTTCTTTGATAAATGATTGTTTTGTATTAGAAAAAGTGGGGATACTGAAAAGGCAATCTCCTAAAACCCCATTCAGGGGGAGAAGATCCCATCAAAGGCATTTCCTCCTATCCATGGTTCCATATAGGTTGAGTACAACCAAAACTCATTACATTCTAAAGTACACCTGAGCTTCTATATCCTTCTGTATAAGTGCTTCTAGCTCCCCTGTAAAATCATTAGGTACCCATTCCACCTGGCTGCATCAACTGGAGCTAGTCATGAAATCAGCTGGCTTGTTTTGCTTCCTTCACACATGCACGAACTCCCTTGCATGAAGAACAGCTGCCATCTGTCTTATTTCCCCTTCTGAAGGTTGGACTGTCCATGGCCCTTGGATTCTCCCATTAATAATGTCTATCGCCAACTTGGCATCAGATCAGATAGAAACAGCCAGAAAACCTTTTGATGATATTGATATCCTCCTGCTGATATATAGGATTTCAACCATCATATTCAGGTGTTCCTTCTTTGTCAATCTTATCTATATTTCATTTTCTGGTGTGTATCCTTTGATCCTTTGTTGGTTATCACTTTGATAATGGTCATTGTAAAATTGATTTTTACCACAAATGTAGTAAGGGGTCAGTTGTGGTCACATCCCGGGTCCAACAATCCCTTGGGAGTTCTGTATATTTTGATAACTTTGTCTTTAGAGCTGCTTATTTCTTATGAAAGCAGAGGCAAGGGAGCACTTAAAAGTTGTAGAGAAGGGGAAGACCTGGTGATGGAATCATAAAAGGTGAAGCAGGTGAGAAGAAGAAAAAGAGAAGGGGAGGGGGTGAAGAAGAATATTCGAGATCCTCTAGTTTTGTTTCTGTATTCTTTATCTATTCCTTTATTCATATCCCTTTACGATCCAAAGAGAACAAATGTCTGTATACTTGCTCTGGAGTGGTTATAACTCTCCACCATACCAATAATAAAAATCAAAATCAAAATACATGCCACAAAAGAAAAATCTGCTCCTGTAGATAAACTGATATAAATTTAACCACACAAAAATAACTGAAATACAAACAAAATCCAGGGCTGAGAGAGCTTGGCCCTCAGATGGTATCTCTTGGAGTACCTAATTCGTCCAAACTAAGGGTAGTAGGAGCAGCCCTCAAATGTCCAGCATAACACACTGAGAGCAGGAGAGGGAGGAGGATTGCAGGTAGTGGTGATGGCATAGCAGTCATGCAGAGAAGCTTCAGTTGTAGGTGTCCACCATGGAGATGTTCAAGGTTACAAATGATGAACAAGACCATAATGTCATTCCACCCTATAAGGGTCTACGTTGAACATAAAACAGCTCAAAGCCTCACAGTCAACAACTAACAGGAACAACTAATGGCAGGAGTGCATTTGTTGATTTTCTAGGAGTCCATTTGTTGATTTTCTAGGACTGTTCTTTCTGTTTCTTTTTTTCTTTTTTCTTTTTTTTTTTTTTTTTTTTTTTTTTTTGGGGGGGGGGTGTAGGCGGTCGGTAGGGTTCGGAGTAAGTATCCAAAACTGACAGTTTTTTTTTTCTTTTATTTTAAAGATATGTGATACTGATACCTAAAGGGAGGTACACATAAATTTCTAATTAAATTGTATAAAAGAAAAGCCTAACATATCCAGGTTAGCCCAGCATTTTCAACTAAAACCCACCATAAAACTGAAGAAAAAAAACATAATTGAACTATTCTGAATAAACTTATTTCAGAACAGGATGACTTCTCTAAACTTCCAAATTTCGGCCAAAACCAAAGGACACTTATGACACCTTAAAATGCTTCAGTTACATATAGATTATTTGAACTGCTCTGCAAGCTGAAAGGCAAACCGATGCAAACAAAATTGAATGCAAGCACAAGTAAACACATGGAGAAACACGCATTGACCAGCATCCCAAATAACAAATACACACAAAAGTGCAACTTAGCAAGCAAGTTGAGGGAAAGAACTATATAACATGATGAATAACTATTCATCTGATGAATACAGAACAGATATATCATATAGATATCACATTGAAGTGAAAGCATGTCATAAAATATGGCATAAAGAAAGTAGCTTTTAGTTTTAGACATGCAAGCTGTCAGCCATATTGAAATATTTGCCGAATGAACCCATGCATCAACGAGTGAAAAATCAAATACAGAACAGATTTATCATACAGATATCACATTGAAGTGAAAGCATGTCATAAAATATGGCATATAGAAAGTAGCTTTAGTTTTAGACATGCAAGCTGTCAGCTGTATTGACATCTTTGTCAAATGAACCCATGTATCAACGAGTGAAAAATCAAAGGGGGACTGCTCTATAAACTTATAAGTCATTGTTTGTTCCTAATTGCCAATCATCTGGGAAGACTGTCTCTCTGTATTCAAAGAATATTTCTGACATAGAGTTCCATCAAATGAAAATATTAAAACAATTAGATGCATTAAGTTAAAGATATTTTTTTCAGAAAGAGAGAGAGAGAGAGAGAGAGAGAGAGAGCTTGAATGCACTGAGAAAGATTATACACCCGAGTTAATGTGCAAACCTTGAATTCAGGAAACCTTTCAACAATGTTATTGTCAGGAGAATCCAAAATTATTCCATGATCGAGGGAGAATTTGCGGAATGCCATTTTAAGGGCAATTTCAATTGCAGTAGAGCCATTGTCAGAAAAGAATACACGAGATGCCCAACCTGCACAAGAAGCAAACGAACCACTGAATTTACATGATGCAGAATTACAACGCCACAAATCAACCAAAGGAACTGTCCATTGTCTACTGACCTCCTTATTCAGACTGCAGTTTAACAAATGATGAAGCAAAAAGGATAATGCAACAAGGATGGGGACCACTGGGTCACAATTACAGGACTCCATCAAACCAGGATGCAAGTACAGATATTAGAGTTGGAAGTGTAGTCAGAAAGGTTCAACAACTTGGGTAAAACCCCCGAATTGTCGTTGAAACTCTGCACATTCCAGTAGGTCGTTTCATTTGACCATTTTGAAGGTCAAACGGACCTATTTTAGCCCAAAACTCCAGTCAGAACCTAATTAAGCACCCCCTTAAACATAATGGAACCTATAGATTGCTTCCTTTTTTCTTTTTTCTTTTTTTGGGGAGGTGGGCGGTGGGGAAGAAGCCCTCAGAATAAAGACTTGGTTTACCCTGGGTTGGCAATGTACAGTGTATCTCGTCTGTATTTTTTTCAAATATAAACTAGTTACACAAAATTTAGTATGATAGCAGCTAAAAATAAACAAAAACAATTAAAATATGCAACTGCAATTTACTGATGGAGAAAATTCATTTCATACTATTAAATGTAAAATTTTACAGGTTACAACAAGTACCACATACAAGCTAAAATCATGGAACAAAATTCGACAGAAATTAACGAAATTTTGGTCAAAATGCCTGCATATTTGCAAATCCAAAAGAAATACATGGACAGGCACATAAAGTGTCCTGTATCGTATCGTGTCGTATCAACTATACAAAATATCGGTCCGATATGGTATCGAGCCGAAACGATACACCTGTAAGCTATAAAGTGTCCATTACCAGCTTATTTTCAACCTACCGTCATTTTCAGCCATTTCGAGCAATATTGCCAGGGACATTTTGACCCTATGTTGAATTTTTTTTTTTTTTTTATTTCTCTTGCTTTCATCCCTTTTTTCACCTAATTTCTACAACTCCATTTCATTCAAACACTAGATTTGCCCCTCCATTTGTGCATTTTCTCAAATCTTACAAGGTGAGTAACCAACTTCCTCATTTTTTTATTTTTGTTTTGTTTATGCCTTATATCACTTAGATTGCTTCCAAATTTAAGTATGTTTACTTTAAAGTGTTGATCTATGAATTTGTAGTGTCAAAAGAATTTTTTTTTTCTTCCTACTATTTTTTTATTTTTCTGTTATTAAAAATTATTTAGTCAATTATGTATATTGCAAAAATGTACATGTATAGTAGATGTATGAGCTTCAAATTAATGTATGTGAGAGTTGAGACACCATATTGCTGTGATGGTGTTGAATCAATTTTTTTCTGTTGATTATGTAATTTTACTGTATTTAATGTATATTTAAATAATTTAAAAATATATTTAAATATTAAAAAAAACTAATTCATTTCTTTTTAAATTTTAAAAATAAGAGAGTTTTAGTGGAAACATGTATGCAATTTTGGTTGGCACAAGAGACAGAGACACATGACGCTTAATATGTATGTAGAGATTTTGCTTATGGACATTAGAGTTTTCTTCAAAATACCATTACTTAAAAGTCACTTAAATTCACCTGTATCACTTTGATAGAGAGTTTTGTGAGAAGAAGAAAGAAGAAGAATTAATATTGTTAGATAAATAAAACTTTAATCAACCAAAACAATGCAATAACAAAAAGAACTAAGAAGAAGAAAAAATAAGAAGAGAAGAGAAGAAGAAAGAAGAAGAATTGATAGGAATCACATAAGCCTGCGATTCTAGCTTAGTACTCCTAGGAATCACAGCCTCTTATTTATAGACATCAATAGTCTAGATTACAACTAGAGAAGAAAGCCATCTTGCCCTCTAAAAAATGAAATAAAAAGTACAACTTATGGACAGAATTTTCTAGTCTTCTAACTCCTAAAATTTGTCCAGAAAAGAAAGTTCTGAAATTAGTAACTAACAGAAAATAGAAACTATGCTTTCTAGAAACTCCCAAAACTTGTATAGCAAGATTCCTACATTAGAAATAGAAAGTAGAGTAGCATATCTAAAAAGGAAACAAGGAATAATGGCATAACACTATTCACGTTACTGTTCACATAAATAGTAACAGCCCAAACTTCAACAAATATAGTTTAATTCTTCACCCACTACTAATGAGTGATGGATTCTCTTTATGCCATTGATATTGAAATCTATGGTGTGGATGTGACTTGTGACTTGTGAGCTGTGGCCCTTAAACTATCAATCCCAGATTATGTGTTGTGCCAGTTTAGCATACCAGTCAGGCCCTAAATCTATGTAGTTCAGGTGGGATGTGACAATATGAGTTTGAATAAACCCAAAATTTCACTGGACCAACCAGGAGTCTTCCTAGATCACTGGACCTCAAATAGGTTATTTCTTCCTATGCTAATGCATCCTTACCGCTGACCGCACCAACTTGGTAGCACAACTGTGGCCAATTCCACAACCACAAATATGGGCATACATTCGACAATGCAGCGACAAAATCCTGGTAATAAAACACCTATGAGAACTACAAAGAAGATTCAATTCAGAAAGTAGTTCTCAAGATTCAAGAAGAACTGCAAAGTGGAAAGATGCCCAGGAAGCAATTACAGTGTTCATGTTAGAACAGTATTCACCAGGCCCTTTGATGCAGATACACTGCCTTGAACTAACACAAACCCAATTGGGCATCCAAACAGAGAAGAACCAGGTCTAACCGAGTACTTGGATCAAGCAGGTTATTTATAAATTATATTAAGTGACAAAAAAGTGAAACCTTTGATTTCGGGTAGCTTCCTAATCCTATGTTTGAAGAAGTAATTAAGATGCTTCATTACTTTGTGTTTATAAATAGACGTGTAACCAACAAGTCAAAGTAGATAAAAAAGATGAACTAAATATTATAGTCTGAGAGCCTGCAAAACCAGTTTGTGCATCCCCCTCATCCGGCTTTTCTTATGCATACTTCTTTGATTACATATCTGATTCATTCCAACCTTCCCTCTTCTCCTAACAGGCCCTCCAGTTTGGAATCAGAGCTGAAGAATTCCATCTACTTCCTCCCTTTGTGATCTCTCTTCCCATTCTTCTCTTCTTCTTCCTTATCTTGCACATTGTTTTAACCCTGTTACTGCACAGCCAATACCAACACCGGAGGGGGGAACTAGCTTAAACACTTCCCATCTTCCGAAGACCCTCCTTTCATTTCCAAATCCATAAACAGGAAAAAGCAAAAAGAGAATTCATCTGGCCAATGCAAAATTGAACTCGGTTTGGGTCGGTCCAAGACAATGTATCTGCATCAATTCCCACAATGTTGAGAAAATAAAAGAATGGCATTCTTTCAAAAAAAGGCTGTGGAAATAATTGAATCCTTAGGTAATCAATGTGACCCCTAAGCATCCTATCTATAATAATGTGAAATATACAAAATTACATAATTAGCCTCACTAATCGACTGAATAATAATAACTTGAACCACAACTTATAATTAAACCAACCCACAAAAAAATTGAACCAACCAACACTCCCCCTCAAGTTGACGCATAGATGTTAATCATGCCCAACTTGCTCAAAATAGGGTAGAAATCTCCTTCCTTCAGTCCTTTAATAAAGATGCCAATTACTTGATCTCCAGATCTCACAAAAGGCATGCATATCAGCCCTTGTTCCAACTTTCCTTTGACAAAAAATCTATCTATCTCAATATGTTTTGTACGATCATGTTGCACTGGATTATTAGCTATACTGATGGCAGCCTTGTTGTCACAATATAACATAATGGGACTTGTAACAGGAAACCCAATATCTTCTAATAGACCCTTCAACCATAAAAGTTCACATACTCCTCAAACCATGGATCTATACTCAGCCTCTGTACTAGACAATGACACCACATTTTGCTTCTTGCTTCTCGAGGTTACTAGATTGCCCCCAACAAATGTACAGTATCCTGATATTGATTTTCTGTCAAGTGAACTGGCCCAATCAGCGTCTATATAAGCTTCCACTTTCAAATTATCTAAGGGTGACAAAAATATTCCCTTTCCTGGTGTGGATTTCAAATACTGAAGTATTCTAATAACAACATTCATATGAGTCGAGTATGGGTCATGCATTATGCATATACTAGCTCACTAGACTTACTGAGAAAGCAATGTCAGGTCTAGTCTAGTGTGAGACAAATAAATCAGTTTTCCAACCAACCTCTAATATCTTCCTTTATCTACTGGTACTCCCTCTTTCTCTTTAAGCTTAATGCCTGCTTCAATTGGGGTATCCATAGCTTTTACATCCCAACATTCCCACTTCCGAAAGTAAGTCTAGGATATACTTGTGTTAGGACATATAGATGCCTTTTTCTCATCTAGCAATCTCAATTCCCAGGAAATACTTGAGTTTCCCTAGATCTTTAACCTCAAATTCTTTGCAGAGGAAGCTCTTCAGCTTTTGTATTTCTGCCCTATCATTCCCAGTGATGACAATGTCATCTACACATACTATAAGAAGCATGATGTGAGTTCCTGACCTTTTCACAAAGAGAGTACGATCAGCATTACTTTGCTTGTAACCTATTAATGTCACAGCTTTTTGGAGGCATCCAAACTAACACCGGGGAGATTGCTTCAACCCATAAAGTGACTGCTTCAACCGACAAACCTTCCCTTTTGTTTTGTTGTCAGAGAATCCATGTGGGATTTCCATGTAGACCTCTTCTTTCAATTCTCCATGCAAAAATGCATTCTTTACATCTAATTGATGTAAATACCAATCTTGATTCACAGCTACTAATAAATAGACCCTAACTGTATTCAATTTTACAACAAGAGCAAAGGTCTCTTGATTTTCAATTCTATAAGTCTGAGTGAACCCTTTTGCAACCAATCTAGCCTTCAATCGGTTGACTGAACCATCCATGTTCTATTTTACCACGAACACCCACTTACCCTAGAAAGATGCAGCAGAGGACACGAGGTTCTAACTTACTCTTATGGGTCGAAGGTTTGGCATAACACACACAACCAAATATCCTTGGAGGAACTATAAAGGAAGATGTCCCTTGAAGGACCTCACTGGGGCATTTGAAGTCAAGGATTCTAATAGGCATCCTATTCATGAGGTATGATGCAGTGAAAACTACGTCACTCCAATATTGGTCGGAGACATTCATGGCAATTAGAAGAGATCGAGCAATCTCTAAAAGATGCTTATTCTTCCGTTCGGCCACTCCATTTTGTGCCACAGTAGCAACACAACTAGTCTGATGCATTATGCCAGAATCAAAGAGGTATCTCTGAAATTCTTTTTCACTATATCGGGTCCATTGTCACTACGAAGGACCTTCACAATGGCATTAAATTGAGTTTTAACCATATTATGAAAATCTTGAAAACATCAGAAAACTTCATTTTTTTTGTTTTAAAAGATAAATCCATGTGGAGCGAGAATGACAATAAATAAAAGTAACAAAAAAACGAAGGCCAGGAATAGATATACAGCGACAAGGTCCCCACACATCACTATGAATTAACATAAAAGGAATAAAACTTATATTATTATGAGAAGGCAAATAACTTGAACGAATCTATTTAGCAAAAACACAAGCTTCACAAAAAAATTCCTTATGACAAGATGAGACTAAATCAGGAAAAAGTTTTCTCAAAGTTCCAATAGGGGGATGGACTAGCCTATGATGCCACTGGTGGAGAGCTGACAAATTAACCAGAAGAGGAGTAGCAAGCATAGCACAAGAAGAGGCTCCATTCGATTCCAACAAGTAGAGGTTGTTGTCTAGTTTCCCACGACCAATCTCCTTCCCCGTTACCAGAACCTGAAAGACACAGTAGGAGGGAAAAAACGTTATCGTACAATTCAAGTCATTGGTAAGACTACTAATGGAAAGAAGGTTAATAGAAAAAGATGGAACATGTAAAACTGAAGACAAAGAAAGGGACGGTAAATGTTGTATGGTTCCCTTTCCAACAATGGAAGAGTAAGAACCATCAACTATACGGACCTTTTCTTTCCCTGAGGTAGGTAAATAATTCAAGGAAAGAGAAGCAGAACATGTCACATGGTCTGTCGCTCCAGTATCAATAATCCATGGAGCAAAGACTGAAGCATGGAAGCCATTAAATACGGTACCTGAAGTAGCAAGGTAGGAATTCAAATGTGCAGTTGACGAGGCAATGGAAGAGGCAGTGGTAGTGGCAGTGGCAGTGGCAGCAGCGTTAGACAACTGTAGAATGCACCTTAGAGCAAGCAACTCTTCCTGGGAAAAACCGATATCAGAAGTAGGTGCGGTAGAAACAGTTTCTGAATAATGAGCCTTGGGTTTACCCTTCTTTTGAGCCCTTTTTTGTTCAAAATCTACCGGATTCCCATGTAATTTCTAGCATTTGGCTTTGGTATGATAAGGCTTGTGGCAATGCTCATACTTAATCATATCTTTGATTGATTCTGTTCGGGACACCATACTCACACTCTGAAGAGCAGATTTTTCCACTATCAGGTGATGTAACATAGTCAGACGACGACTCTTCTCACATTGAACAAGTGCATAGGATTGTTCCAATGTAGGAAAGGGAGAATGGCTTAAAACCTGTACTCGAATCGGATCATACTCCACATTTAAGCCAGCCAAAAAATCATACACCCGAATTTTGTCAACATATTTCTTGTAGGCAACCACATCATCAGGATTAGTCAGTTGGTAGTCACCATAATGGTCTAACTCTTGCCAAATAGAGCATAATTCAATATAGTACTAGGCAACTGTCAGCTCTTTCTGTGTGGTCTCATGGAGTTTCTTTTGTAACTCATAGATCTGCGCATCATTCCCTAGTTGTCCATAAGTCTCTTTAGTAGCCTTCCAAATTTGGGCTGCTATATCCAACAATAAATATCCCCTGACTAGATTTGGATGCATGGAATTCAAAAGAAATGACATGATAAGAGAGTCGTGCGAAATCTACTTATCCTGAAAAATGCTAGCAGTCAAAGGTTTGGTTGTAGTGCCCATAATATGACCGACTAGACCTCTTCCAGTAATTGTCAAAAGTGGAACGAGACCAAATCAAGTAATTAATTCCATCGAACCTAACAGAGAGTGATGGAAGGCTAGGATATGACTTGTCGGAACTGTAGAAACATTCATTGTAGTCATATCTCAATCCACTCACCAAGAACGCCACCAAAACAATTCAAACCCTTTTGAAAAAATGCTGATCAAACCTTCTGAAAAAGGCCAGAAAAAACTGCAGAAAATATCATGATTTGCTGATCAAATCTGCCGGAGAAAAAACTGATAAAAACTGCTGTTCTGCAGGCTGCAAACTGGGTCTGAAATATCCCAAGAAGGTGGAAGAGGTCAAAAAAAAATTCTCTAAGCAGTGGTATTTGTCGGATGCAATGTTGCAGTAATTTTCTGATCAATACTGCATAAAACCTGCTGTTAGAAGAATCTGAAACATCATAGGAGGTGTAAAAAACTCCTAAAAAATTTTCTGCATTGCAGTAGAGAAGAGAATAGCAGAAACAAAGGAGAAAGAAGAGGAGGAAGAAGCTGTTAATGGCAGAAACACAGCCAGAAAGAAAGCAGAGGCGGAAGAAGAAAGAAGGAAGAAAAAAAAAATCGATAAAGAGGTAGGCGGAAGGAAAAAAAAGAAAAAAAGGAGAAAGAGAGAAGCAGAAGAAAAAATGGAATTTGTTCTTGGTGGTGTAGAACACAAGAGGAAGAAGAAGAAACAAAGGAGAAGGAGAGATGGCTATGGCAGAAACAGGAAAAAAAGTGGAAAGTCAAGGCGGAAGAAAGAAGAGAAAAGAAAAATCGTGGAAGAAAGAAACAAGGAAAAAGAATAAAATAAATATATTTTGGCTCGATTATAATTTAACTTGGCTGTGATGCCATGTGGAAATAATTGAATCCTTAGGTAATCAATGTGACCCCTAAGCATCCTATTTATAATAATGTGAAACATACAAAGTTACATAATTACCCTCACTAACCAACTGAATAATAATAACTTGAACCACAACTTATAATTAAACCAACCCACAAATAAACCGAACCAAGCAACAAGGGCACTTGGACCTACAGCCATGACAAGCTCTCTTCAAATCTTTAGAAGGCTCCTGGTTTTTTTTTCTAAACTATAATAATATACTTACATGCATTAAAATGATTAATCAATCAATTCCCTTTTTTATGGTGATTATACTCAATTTATTTGGAGGCAAATCATTACCTTTATTTAGGTTTTCTCTTGGACCATACTTGTCCACATGAAAAGTACTTGATTTGGAAGGAAACTTTTTAGAAGAAGTGAATCAAATTGAGGTTCATTCTTACTGTGTTGTAGGACATATAAAAGTAGGAGATTCATACACACCTTCAAGGAATTAGATACAGGCAATGAGGCTCCAGGCTGTTTAGGACAAGAGATTTATGTAACAAAACCTGTAGTTTAGAAAGTCAGAGCAATGCAGACGAAGAGTAGAGAAGAAAGAGAAGAGAATGAAAAGGGGAGAGAGTGCATATGAACCTCTCCTCCCTAAACATGCTTTATTAATAGTCAAAGATCCAATCTCACACTAGGAATACTTTCCTAAACTCAATTACATCAAAAGACCGGGGGGGGGGGGGGAAGAATATTACATTGCAAAAATAGAAATTGTTCAAAAAACTTTCCAGACTAGAGAGATCATTAAATGCCCTCAAAACTAGTTGCAAGATCTTCAAATATTACTATCCTAAAATTAACTTCCTTGACACCCAAGCAACAAGAAGGAAAAGAAGAAATAAACCAAAAAAAAAAAGTAACTAAATAAGGGAGGAACATTGAGCATGACATGGAAAAAAAAATTGATCGAAATGGTCGAATTTCGACCGAAATGCCTGCAAAAATTCAAATAGAAACGGAATACAGGTACACGCATGAAATGTGTGTTGTATCGGTCGAAACAAGTCGAAATTACGGGCCGATATGATACATGTGCAGGTTATAAAATAACCTGTTTCAAGCCATTTATTGAACTTTCGGTCATTTTCAAGATTTCGACCCATATCGCCAGCGATATTTTGACCTCCATTTCCACCTTTTTTTATTTCTCTTGCTTTCATCCCTCTTTACACCTAATTTCTATATCTCCATTTCCTTCAAATACTAGATTTGCTCCTTCATTTGTGCATTTTCTCAAATCTTGCAAGGTGAGTAACCAACTTCCTCATTTTTTTTATTTTTGTTTCGTTTGTGCCTTAAATCATCTTAGATTGCTTCCAAATTTATGTATGTTTACTTTAGAATGTTGATCTATAAATTTGTAGTGTCAAAATTAATTTTTTATTCTTCCTACTACTTTTTTTATTTTTCTGTTATTAAAATTTATTTTGTAAATTATATATATTGCTAAAAGTGTATATGTATAGTACATGTATAAGCTTCAAATTAATGTATGTGAGAGTTGAGACACCATATTGCGTGATGGTGTTGAATTAAATTTTTTTTTGTTAATTATGTAATTTTACTGTATTTAATATATATTTAAATAATTAAAAATATATATTTAAATATTAAAAAAACTAATTAATTTATGTTTTAAATTTAAAAATAGCATAGTATTAGTGGAAGCATGTATGCAATTTTTGGAGAATGTTGTGGATATTTTTAAGATAGTGTGTATTTTATATATTTTTTAATTATTTATATATTAAAAAATACTTATATAGTTATATATTTTTTTATTTAAAAATAGGAGGTTATTATTAGAAGCATGTATGTCATTTTTGGAGCATATTGTGGAGCTTTTCAAGATAATTAGTGTGTATTTCTTGTATCAGGCACTCTCTTTCAAAGATGTCAGACATAGCTTGGCAACACGAGAAGCCACTGACAGCTGATAAAAGAAAGAGCGAGTGTAATTATTATAAGAACAAATAGGAGGAGGTGAGGCCACTAGACTAAAGGTGCATCTAGCTGGTGGAAACAGGGATGTAGTAAGGTGCCCAAAGGTGCCCGTAGAGGTCAAGAGGGCAATGGCCTCATATATTAGTGGTGGAAAGCAAAAAAGGAAAGAGAAGAGAACACAGAGGGATAAGTTCGAGGATGCATGCTTAGATGACCCTCCAAATCCTGAGAATTACGGTATGGATGAGCCAGGAGAGTGTGACCCTGATCCAGAGGCCGATCAGATGAGGAGGGCAATGATGATGAGTAGGGAGCAACAGAGGGTTGATGACATGAGGAGGCAATAGAGGGGTCTGGGTTGTGGGTCCTCTAGAGAGCAGGATGCACCTATCCCACTGGCCCCTATGAGGAGGACTCAGAGTGTGAGGCAGGAGGCTCCTATCCCACGGGCCCCTACTAGGGGTTGAGCTTCCTCAGCACATCCTACAGATCTAGATCTTGAGATTCTTCGCAATGATCAGGCCCTATTTGCGAGGCCTAAGCATAAACAGAGAAAGTTAAAGCACTTATGGGGGAGTGTGAAGGAAAAAGTGGGGATGGCTTTCTCCAAATGGGCTTATTACCATAGTATTCCAGCACATACAGCCCAGGGGCCCTACTATAGAGATATGATTGAGGAGATAGGCAAGGCTATGAGTGGTTACACGGCCCCACTCCATATGAGATATATAATGTCTATTTGCCTAAGCATAAAGAGGAATTAAATGAGTATAATAAGGGATTAAAGCCCATGTGGGATCATTATGGAGTAACTGTGATGGCTGATGGTTGGACTGGTCCCACTAGACAGTCCATCATCAATTTCATGTTAAATTGTGATGAGAGGACAGTGTTCCCCAAGTCAATAGATGCATCCGATGAGAAAAAGGATGCAAAATACATTTACAAATTATTGAAGCAAGTGGTGAAAGAGGTTGGAGTGGAAAATGTGGTTCAAATTGTGAGTGATAATCATGCAAGAAAATTCGATTGAAATGCCTGCAAAAATCCAACTCGAAACTAAATATAGTAGTAGGCACGAAAAGTTTCCATTTCGTTTCGTATCGACCGAAATTTCGGTCGATAGGAGTCGATATTTCGACACGATACCATATCGGGCCGAAACGACACTTCCATAGGTTATAAAATACCCAAAATCGACCCTATTTCGCCGCTTCAACGCTATTTCGAGATTTCGAGCCATATCACCAAAGCTATTTCGACCTGATTTTGCAATTTTTGCTCATTTCTCTTGCTTTCATCCCATTCTACACCTAATTTCTAGTATTCCATTTCCTTCAAACACTTGATTTGCTCCTCTATTTGTGCATTTTCTCAAATCTTGCAAGGTGAGTAACCAACTTCCTCATTTTTTTATTTTTGTTTCATTTGTGCCTTAAATCATGTTAGATTGCTTCCAAATTTATATATGTTTACTCTAGAGTGATGATCTATGAATTTGTAGTGTCAAAATTATTTTTTGATTCTTCCTACTATTTTTTTATTTTTCTGTTATTAAAAATTATTTACTAAATTATGTAATTTTACTGTATTTAATATATTTAAATAATTAAAAATATATATTTAAATATTAAAAAAATAATTAATTTCTGTTTTAAATTTAAAAATAGGAGAGTATTAGTGAAAGCATGTATGCAAATTTTTGAGCAAGTTGTGGAAATTTTTAAGATAGTTAGTGTGTATTTTATATATTTTAAAATTATTTATATATTAAAAAATACTTATATAGTTATACATATATATATTTTTTATATTTAAAAATAGGAGGTTATTATTAGAAGCATGTATATCATTTTTGGAGCATATTGTGGAGCTTTTCAAGATACTTAAGTGTGTGTTTCTTGTATCAGGCACTCTATTTTAAAGATGTCAGACATAGCTTGGGATCATGGGAGACCACTGATAGCAAATAAGAGGAAGAGCGAGTGTAATTACTGTAAGAAACAAATAGGAGGAGGTGGGGCCACTAGATTGAAGGTGCATCTAGCTGGTGGCAACAGGGATGTAAAAGGGTGCCCAAAGGTGCCTGTAGAGGTCAAGTGGTCAATGTCCTCATATATTAGTAATGGAAAGCAAAAGAGGAAAGAGAAGAGAACACAGAGGGATGAGTTCGAGGATGCCTGCTTAGATGACCTTCTAGATCCTGAGGGTTATGGTAGGGATGAGCCAGGAGACACCGACCACGATCCGAGGCCGATCAGGCGAGGAGGGCGATGATGATGAGTAGGGAGCAACGAGAGGATTGATGACATCGGGGAGGCAACAGAGGGGTCTGGGTTGTGGGTCCTCTAGAGAGCCAGTAGGTATGGGAGGCATAGGTGGCTCCCAAGTCCCTATGAGGAGGTCTCAGAGTGTGAGGCAGGAGGCTCCTATCCCACGGGCCCCTACAAGGGGTCGAGCTTCCTTAGAACATCCTACAGATCTGGATCTTGAGATTCTTCGTAATGATCCGGCCCTATTTGCGAGGCCTGAGCATAAACAAAGAAAGTTGAAGCACTTATGAGGGAGTGTGAAGGAGAAAGTGGGGATGGCTTTCTCCAAATGGGCGCATTACCATAGTGTTCCAGCACATACAGCTCAGGGGCCCTACTACAGAGATATGATTGAGCAGATAGGCAGGGCTAGGAGGGGTGTACAGGGCCCCACTCCATATGAAATATATAATGTGTATTTGCCTAAACATAAAGAGGACATAAATGAGTACATTAAGAGATTAAAGCCCATGTGGAATCATTATGGAGTGACTCTGATGGCTGATGGTTGGACTGGTCCCACTAGACAGTCCATCATCAATTTCATGTTGAATTGTGATGGGAGGACAGTGTTCCTCAAGTCAGTAGATGCATCCGGTGAGAAGAAGGATGCAAAATACATTTACAAATTACTGAAGCAAGTGGTGAAGGAGGTTGGAGTGGAAAATGTAGTTCAAATTGTGACTGATAATGGCTCCAACTACAAGAAAGCTGGTTAAAGATGCAAGAGAACTCCAGGTATTTAAAGTCTAAACATATAGTATTAATTTTCATTTGTAAATACATATATTTACATTACACATATACATGTACACTTTATTTGTATTGATGGCTTGATGCCTTGATGGATGGACAGATATAGGCTCTTTTGGACTCCTTGTGCTGCTCACTGCATTGACTTAATGTTGAAGGAGATTGGAAACGTCAAGCTTGTGAAGAATACGGTGGACCAAGCTCGACATGTTAGCACCTTCATATATAACCACACCTATGCATTAAGGATGATGAGGGACAAGTGTCAAGGTGAGTTAGTGAGGCCAGGCATAACCAGATTTGCTACTACTTGGATAGCCTCTGCGAGCTTTGAGAGTAGGAAGAGCGGCCTTAGGAGTATGTTTGCATCAGAGGAGTGGTTTAACTGGGAGGGTTCTTCATCAGTGGGAGGAAGGAGAGCTCAGTTGACTATCCTTGATGAGACTTTCTGGCACAATGTGAGGATAGTGGTGAAGATGCTTGAGCCTGTGGTGAATGTGTTGAGGATGGTAGATCAGCAAAGAAAACCTACTCTAGCACACATATTTGCTGCAGTAGATAGGATGAAGCAGCAAGTTGCTCAGGTCCACCCACGCGGCAACAAGAAAGTCCTTCAAATTATCAACACTAGATGGGAGTCTATGTTGCAGCATCCACTGCATAAGGCTGGTGAGTTGTTAAGTCTAGTATTTAATTTAATTTTCATTATGTTATCACACTATTAAGCATTAACTATTCCCTTTTATGACATACTTTTTCTTACACAGCATACTATTTAAATCCCAAGTACCATTACAAGGACAATATTGGGATGAGGCAAGATTTGATGGATGTTGTCCAAACTGTAGTGGAGAAGTTCGAACCGGATACATCTAAACAAGCAGTCATCCTTATGGAGGTGAGATAGTGATTAGAATTATTTGATATTCACAATTCGTAGTTTTATACTAAGTCATTAACCTAGTAACTAGTTATTGTTTTTTCTCTTTATATATTAGATAAAGGCTTTTAGGGATGCCACTGGGAGCTTCGGTCATGCTGTGGCCGTATCGGGACGGGAAACCGCCCCTGCAGGTAAGTTCATTCATTTATTTCATTATACATTATACATTTAATTATTATATTCTATGATTCTATCTTTAATTTAGTTATTTAAGTATTAAAATGACTTGGAGTCTATGTTTGTTGCAGCTGAGTGGTGGTTGCAATTTGGACGTGATTCACACAACTTGAGTAGGATTGCAAGCAAAGTGCTCTCCCAAACATGTTCTGCCACTGGTTGTGAGCGAAATTGGAGCACCTTCAGCCTCATTCACTCGAAGAGGCGCAACCGATTGGGTGTGAAGCGTCTAGAGGACCTTGTCTACTTACACTATAATATAAGACTGAGAGAGGATCATATTAGACAGGGGATGGATAGAGAGAGCACCAATATCGAGTTGGCCGACATATTTGAGATGGATGATGATGATAACCCAGTAATTGACCGGATCAGGGATAGTGGAGACGGATTGCTTTGGATGAGGATGGAGGTCTTCCCAATAGTCGGATTGCGAGAGGAGATGGGGGCTGATGTGGGGGGAGTTCATGGCCCAGGAGGGGAGGCCACATGCAGAGCCCGCCCGTCCCTTCGTGCCACACCCTAGTGCATCCACCTAGAGTGAGGATTTGATTTTCTGGTCCGACAATGAGGATGAGGTGACTCAGGCCTCTGGCAATGACGACGATGGTGGTGATGATGACGGTGATGATGATGATGGAGGAGATGAGGAGGGTGTGGGACCTCGTGATCAGGATTCAGCTGATCCTAGGGAGAGACCACCACCACCACCAGTACGTAAGAGTCAAGGGGGGGGAGGACGACCACCGAGATTCACGGGGAGAGAGTCGGTTCACCCACGCGACACGGGACTCGAGACCATACTGGAGCTGCATCTCGAGGCAAAAATGTTTCCTCTACATATTCGAGGAAGGGGAAGGGGAGACAGCATGGCTGGAGCACAGAGGACACGCCATCATATGGGTCCTACCGTCCATCCGATGCCGAGAGCTTGGTGGGATCTATGAGATCGATGAGCATTGATGATGCTAAAGACTCCTCCACCTCCAAAGGATCCGGATGGCATAGGCCTGCAGAGTCCTCATATGATACTGCTGTGGAGAGTATTGGTTCTACCGAGTCGACTTATGGTTATGGTCCTTATGGTTATCGACCATATGGTGTCCCTCCTGGCTATCAGATTCAGGGTCAGGCCAGTCAGCCACGATTGGAGCATTATGGTTATGGAGCAGCCTATGGAGCTTATGGTGTCCCTCCCACTGTCGATTATCGGAGTCAGCCACTGCGACCTTATCAGTATCCTTATCCTTCTCCTAGTCCTGAGAGCCAGGGGCAGGGTGGTCTTTCATTTGTTGAGCAGATCTTCCACACTATTCCACAGCCACAAGGCCCACCACCACCAGTTCCTTTGGAGATTCACAACTTCCCACCGTTAGGGAATCTTATGCATTTGGATGAGGCCACATAAAGAGGTGCAGTTCTTGACTATGTCCAAAACTATATGGTGCGGGGGCAAACATCATGGGAGTTATATTGTCATTTGTAAGGGGTGCAGACGGAAGAGGGAGACCTTGAGGCTTGAATAGAATAGACTTGTAACTTGTAACTTGTAAGTAATAACAATACAGCTTCTTCTCTGATTCATGTACTATATACTTGGAATGTTGGATGTTACATTTTCAGTAATTTTTTAGTAAACTAGTAGTTATTATAGTGTTTATTATGCTTGAAATAGCTAGTATGCAAAAATCCAAATCAATTTGAGTGCATTTGAGGCTCAAAATTGAGTTTTATAGAATCAAGAAAAAAGTATCCAGTTTCGAAAATTTCGACCTTTTCCAAGGTCGAAATGTTCATTTCGATCAAATTTTTTACCTTGGTGATAATGGCTCCGACTACAATAAAGTTGGGTTGAAGATGTAGGAGAACTCCAAGTATCTAAACATATAGTATTAATTTTCATTTGTAAATACTAAATACATATATTTACATTACATGTACACTTTATAACTTTGTATTGACGCCTTGATGGATGGACAGATATAAGCTCTTTTGAACTCCATATGCTACTCACTGCATTGACTTAATGTTGAAGGACATCGGAAAGTCAAGCTTGTGAAGAAGACCGTGGAGCAAGCCCGGCAAGTTAGCACCTTCATACAAACTGTAACCAACAATTACTTTTATAGGCCAATAGGCCATAAAACATGAGGGACTCCCATAAGCTTGTCCTTGGATCTCAAAACACAACCCTTTACAGCATTTGCTAGTTTCTTCAGTATCCCTCCAGGCAAACTATGCAAAGAAGGGCCTCTACTTCTTGATTGGCAATCATTTTGTTCTTCACTGTGTGCTTCAACTAAAAGTTCTGTTAGTTCTTATTGGGTTCTTGGGGTGCTACTTGATCAGCTGCTGTGTCAGGTGGTGTTGGTTCTTGCTGGGGTTCTTAAGGGACTGCTTCATAAGGTGCTATTGATTCTTCCTGAGATTCTTGAGGTGCTGCTGGATCAAGTACTACGGTCTTCTCGGTCCTCTCCAACGACATTCCACATCTGCGACGGTGACGGTGATGGTGACGGTGGGAGCGACGAAGGGTGACGGTCTGCTCAAGCTTCTACATCTGGATTAGCGATTCTAGATCTGGTCCTCCTCCCTGGTGAAGCAGCAGGATAAGCGACTGCGACTTCTCCGGTCTACATCACAAGGTTCGGTTCTGCGGCTGCGTCTCTGACTCCCAGATCTAAATCGTCTTCATCCTTCTGCTGGGTTCCACCATACTGAAGTAGAAGCAAGGAAGCTTTCATCGTCTTCATCTTCTCTCGGTCGCCCTTGAAGCAACAGCGACAAAGCGTCAGATCTTGGCAACCGAACTCTGCATCCGACCTCTCTACTACCTCCGTCTTTGCATCTCTCCTCCTCTCTTGCCTCCGTCTCTGCATCTCTCCTCTCCTTCTCTCTATTGTTGTTGCGTTGAGTGACTCTAGAGGCAAAGAGACACAGGTCGCCACCTGTGTCTCTCCACCCCCTTCCCTTCCTCGCTTTCTGATTCTCCTTTCTCTCTCTATTTTTCCTTCTCTCAATCTCATATACTACCTGATTCTATGTTGTTTCTCATCTCCTCTATCTCCTGATTCTTCTCTCTTTCCCTCTGCTTCTTCTCCTCTCGATCTCATTTCCTCCTTGTTTCCCTACCATTGCTTCCATCCATGGTTATCAAAGCGGCCGCCTAGGCAGCAAAGCGGTTTTTGAACAACTTAAATTGTAACCGCTTAACTAACGAGCTGATTTCTTGCCGCTTTTTTGCTTAGACACTACCGCTTTGCCGCCTTTTGCGCCATACTGCTGCCTAGATGCTAAAGCAGCCGCGTTTTTTTCATTTTTTAATTTGTGCATATTATTTTTTTTTTAATCATAATTTATTCTACAATGCCGTATATAAATTTAAATATGTGAGCCATTTCGGAATCAAGGCCCAAAATGCCCGTTGGCAACAGAACGTGAAGCGAGCCATATTCAACATTGATAATCAATGAATCATTAAATAAACAATAACTTGGAAATCAGAATAATGAGATCTATTAATTTATCATGTCGGCACTGTTTGGTTAAAAAAAAGGAAAAAATGGATACATCAATTTTGATTCCAATTTGAATATTATTCATGTATATTTAACAAAAAAGTCATGTTAAAAATAATTCATGAGCCATATACAACATTGATAATCAATGAATCATTAAATAAACAATGACTTGGAAATCGGAATAATGAGCAATATTCATAATTGTGATTCTTGAATTTTTTTTATTTTTATTTTTTGTGAATGTGATTGTTGAATGTATGTTTAGTACTTTAGTTTATTATAAAAAGTATTTGTATTAAAAAGTAGTTTAAAAGTAGTTAAACTAAAAATATTAACCAAACCGCTTTGGTCGCTTTATTGCCGCTTAGTCGCCTAAACGCCAAGACGGAGCCCCAATCGCTTTGCCGCTTTAATAACCATGCTTCCATCTTCTCCCCTCTCCTCTCTACCATCTCCTCTGTCCGGAAAAAAAAAATTTGAGATTAGTCGTTCAGGGTTCCGTATATGGTCGTTGATGATTTATGTTTCAGTGGTCTCTCTAGTTTTAGGGAAGCCTTGAGGGCCACTATTGCCGATCTCCCAAGTTCTATTTCGTTCCCAGTTATGGTCTCATCTCCTTCCTCTTCATTCCTTCTCTCTCCCCTTTCTGTTTTTGGTTTCAGCTTGCTCGTCGAGGGTTCTTGTCCTTAATGGCTCTTCTGGTGTGGGGGAAGCCCTAAGGGCCATTATAGTTGTTTTCTCCGAATCGAGCTCATTCTCAAATCCAGATGTTTCTCTTTCTTTGGCCCTCTCTCCTTCCTGTATCATGGTTTCATTCTGTTCGTCAAGGGTACTAGCCTCTGATGGTCTCTCTAGCTTTGGGGGAAGCCATGAGAGCCATCATTGTTGAACTCTCCGAACTTCTCCAACCCTGATATATTCTCTTCTTATCAGCTCCCTTGTGTTGATTCCAGCCCTTTTCTCCCTTTGCTTTTCCTTCTCTTCCCTTCCTGTTTCTAGGATTTTCTCAATTTTGTCGAGGGTTTAGCCATTGATGGATTCTCTGGCTTTGGGGGAAAGCCATGAGGGCTCTAAATTTTGAACTCTCTAATTATTTTGGAGTCTAATCTATTCTTCGCTCTTTCTCTCTTTCTTATGTTGCTACCTACCCATGCAAATGTGATGCTGCTGCGTGGATCCATGTGCAAAGTATGGCTATGGATCTCTTGTGCTATGTAACAAGTTGCTATTGTTATTGCCCTTATATTGTTGCTTGGCTCATTGTCTCGACCTTGAGCCTCTTTGCTTGTGTATCTATTTGCTTTAATTGTTGCTAGTTGCTTGGCCCATTGCCTCTTACGTTGCTTGTTAGCTGAGGCATTTTTCTCACTCTGTCGCTTGTGCTATTGTATTTTCTTCTTTTGGTAATGAATTATTTAATCATCCAAAAAAAAGTTAGCACCTTCATATATAACCACACCCATGCATTAAGGATGATGAGGGACAAGTGTCAGGGTGAGTTAGTGAGGCCAGGCATAACCAGAATTGTTACTAATTGGATAGCACTGCAGAGCTTTAAGAGTAGGAAGACTAGCCTTAGGAGCATAGAAGAAAATTCGACCGAAATTGTCGAAATTTCGGTAGAAATGTCTGCATTTTTAAAAAACGAAACGAAATTTCAATTATTTCGGAAAAGTGTTAAATTTCGACCGAAATTTCGGAGATTTCGACCATTTCGACCAAAATTTCGACATATCAGCATTCCAACTTGTTTTTCCTTAGTTTTTGTTGATTTCTATCCCATTTTCACCTAATTTTCACTACTCCTTTGCCTTTAAACACCACTTTTGCTCATTTTTTGCCTCCAAACACCTCCTAAGCCACAACAACTACAAAGGAAACTCCAGCAACAATAGAATGTGAAGCATGAGCCACACCCAACAGTTCCAAACTTCCCCTTTTTTTATTTTTGTTTTGTTCATGCCTTAAATGATCTTGTATTGCCTTGAAATTAATATATGTTTAGCCTAGGACTATGATCTATAATTGTGTTTTGTTAAACTTATCTTTTTATTATTTGCTACCATTTTTTCATTTTTTTTATTTTAATAATTATTTTCTAAAATTATGTATTTTTATTTTATGTATATATGATATATAGGCTTTAGCTTTATATATTTGAGACACCATCACTTGATATAGTCGGTCATTTTATTTTGTTGACTTGTTGTATATGTAACCATTCTACCAAACAATTCATGTATGTTGTTGATTCTATGCATGTATGCAATACAGTTTGCACTTGTCGGAACCAATCATTTGTTAGTATACTTGAATGATAAATTTTCAATAGTTTTGTTTTTTACAAAATACTAGTTCCATTGTGTTTATTATGCTTGAAATAGGTAGTATACAAGAATCCAAATCATTTTGAGTCCATATGAGGCCCGAAATTGAAGTTCCAATTTTCAGAAAAAGTGTCCAGTTTCGATCGAAATTTCGACCAAAACGTCGAAATTTCGGCCCTTTTGCAAGGTCGAAATTCTGTTTCGGTCGAAATTTCTTCCTTGCTTAGGAGCATGTTTGCATCAGAGGAGTGGTTTAATTGGAAGGATTCTTCATCAGTGGAAGGAAGGAGAGCACAGTTGACCATACTCGATGAGACTTTCTAGCACAATGTGAGGATAGTGGTGAAGATGCTTGAGCCTGTGGTACATGTGTTGAGGATGGTAGATTAGCAGATAAAACCTACTCTACCACACATATTTGTTGCAGTAGAGAGGATGAAGTAGCAAGTTGCTCAGGTCCACCCACACGGCAACAAGAGAGTCATCCAAATCATCGAACTTAGATGGCAGTCTATATTGCAACATCCACTGCATAAGGCTGGTGAGTTGTTAAGTCTAGTATTTTAATTTAATTTTCATTATGTTATCACACTATTAAGCATTAACTATTCCCTTTTATGACATACTTTTTCTTACACAGCATACTATTTAAGTCCCAAGTACCATTACAAGGACAATCTTGGGATGAGGCAAGATTTGATGGATGTTGTCCAAACTGTAGTGGAGAAGTTTGAACCGGATTCATCTAAACAAGCAGTCATCCTTATGGAGGTGAGATAGTGATTTGAATCATTTGATATTCACAATTCATAATTGTTAGAAAACAAGCATTAAATAATCAAAACAACAGCTAAACTAGAACAAAGAAAAGAGAGAAGAAGAAGAAGAGAAAAGAGATGAAGAACAAGTAGAAGAGGCCTGTGATTCTTGCTTAAGAGTCTAGAATCACAGAGCCCTTTTATTTATAGCTTCTAATGAATCTAATACAACTTGAGAGACAAGTAATTGTCCTCTAGAAAAAAGGAAACAAAAAATTACAGCTTTAGTAACTTCCTAGCTCCTAAAATAGAAAGTTATGAAAATAGAAACCACCACCAACATAGAAACTATGCTTTTTAGAAACTACCAAAACTTATGTAGAAAGACTCCTACATTAGAAATAGAAAGTAGAGTAGCATCACTAACATCATACAAACAGATTTTACTGTTCACGTGAACAGTCCTGTGAACAGTAAATATCATACTTTACTATTCACGTGAACAGTACCGTGAACAGTAAATATTTCAAAGTGCATATACTTCAACAATAATTTTATACTAAGTCACTAACCTAGTAACTAGTTATTGTTTTTTCTCTTTATATATTAGATAAAGGCTTTTAGGGATGCCACTGAGAGCTTCGGTCGTGCTATGGCCGTATCGGGATGGGAATCCGCCCCTGCGGGTAAGTTCATTCATTTATTTCATTATATATTTAATTATTATATTCTATCTTTAATTTAGTTATTTAAGTATTAAAATGACTTGGAGTCCATGTTTTGTTGCAGATGAGTGGTGGTTGCAATTTGGACGTGACTCACACCACTTGAGTGTGATTGCAAGCAAAGTGCTCTCCCAGACATGTTCTGCCACTGGTTGTGAGTGAAACTAGAGCACCTTCAACCTCATTCACTCGAAGAGGCGCAACCGATTGGGTGTGAAGCATCTAGAGGACCTTGTCTACATACACTATAATATGAGACTGAGAGAGGATCATATTAAACAGGGGATGAACAGAGAGAGTACCAATATCGAGTTGGCCGACATATTTGAGATTGATAATGATGATAACCTAGTAGTTGACTGGATCAGGGACAGTGGACAGCCATTGCTGGATGAGGATGAGGTGACTCAAGCCTTCGACGATGACGATGATGGTGGTGATGATGACGATAGCGATGATGATGACAATGGCGGTGATGATGGAGGGGATGAGGAGGGTGTTGGACCTCATGATCAGGATTCAACTGATCCTAGGGCAGACCACCACCACCACCACAACGTGAGAGCCAAGGGTGGGGAGGACGACCACCGAGATTCACAGGCGAGAGTCAGTTCACCCACGCGACACAGGATTCAAACCATACTGGAACTGCAGCTTGAGGCCAAAATGTTTCCTTTACATATTTGAGGAAGGGGAAGGGGAGACAGCACGGCTGTAGCACAGAGGACACGCCATCATATGGGTCCTACTGTCCAGCCGATGCCGAGAGCTTGGTGGGATCTATAAGATTGATGAGCATTAATGATACTAGAGACTCCACCTCCAGAGGATCTGGATGGCATAGGCCTGCAGAGTCATCATATGATACTGCTGTGGAGAGTATTGGTTCTACCAAGTCAACTTATGGTTAAGGACCATATGGTATCCCCTTTGACTATCAGATTCAGGGTCAGGCCAGCCAACCACTAGTGGAGCCTTATAGTTATGGAGCAACCTATGGAGCTTATGGTGTCCCTCCCACTGTCACCTATCGAAGTCAGCCACTGGGACCTTATCAGTATGGACCTTATCCTTCTCCTGACAGCCAGGTGCTCTTTCATTTGTTGAGCAGATCTTCCACTCTATTCCACAGCCACAAGGCCCACCACCACCAGTTCCTTGTTTGGAGATTCACAACTTCCCACCGTCAGAAAATCTTATGCATGTGGATGAGCCCATGTACAGAGATGTTGTTGTTGACTACGTCCAAAACTATATGGGGCGAACATCATGGGACTTGTATTGTCATTTGTATGGGGTGCAGACGGAAGAGGGAGACATTGAATAGAATAGACTTGTAAGTTGTAACATTCTCGCTTCTTCTCTTATGTACTATATACTTGGAAAGTTGGATGTTACATTTTCAGTGGTTTTTTTAGTAAACTAGTAGTTTTATAGTGTTTATTATGCTTGAAATAGGTAGTATGCAAGAATCTAAATCAATTTGAGCCCATATGAGGCCCGAAATTAAGGTTACAAGGGTGCAGAAAAAAGTGTCCAGTTTCGGTTGAAATTTCGACTGAAACATGGAAATTTCGACCTTTTGCAAAGTCGAAATTTCTCCCTTGGTGCATGACCCATGTGCAGCCCCATGGCACACAAGGGTCATGCCCCTTTACACTAGGGATACTTTCCTACAATGAATTACATCAGAAAAGAAAGAAAATATAACATTGAGAAAATAAAATTGTTCAAAAGGTTTCCAGATTAGAGAGATCTTTAAATATCCTCAAACCCAGTTGCAAGATCTTCAAATATCTTTAAATATTACTATCCTAAAAAAGACTTGCTTGACACCCAAGCAACAAAAAGGAAAAGAACTAAACTGAAATAAAAAGTAACTAAAGAAGGGAGAAAAATGAGCATGTGCATGACCCATGTGCACCCTGATGGTACACAAGGGTCATACCCCTTTACAATAATATTCATCAACAGTTTATATACATTATATTTTACTTCATCACTTCTGTGCATAGTGTAACTATGCTATCTCCCAATTTCTTTATATATCATTCGTGCCAATGATTGGCAATTTCACAAGTTGACCAGGCTTCCAATTACATCCACTCATACGTGACATATATATAAGGAAAAAGATGAGGCCATTCTCAGTGGTATTGGAAACAAATAGCAAGTAATGAAACTGACCTTTACCAACACCTTCAAGCAAGAGTTCTGCACATTGTAAGGCTGGCTCATACACATTTTCAGGAAACATTACATGCCCAAATCTTGCAGCAGCATAACCCATATCTCTTGCAAGATCAATCTGAAACCACCTAAAGTTCCATTATAAAGAAAAACTCAGAGCACCTTCCATTGCTAGAGTATAACAAAAGGGAACTAAAGTAGCTTAAATTTCATGTAATGGTTAAAGAACATTTAGTTAATGACAAAATATACATAAATGCGGTATTATCTGAGAAAATTTACCAGTGAATCTTCAAAAGGCACTGTAAGCAACACAAGTTTCTAAAAATTATGATAGAAACTAATGTAGTAGTTATCAAATAAAGTGAGAGCATAAGATTATTTACAATTCTATCTCTTTCGTCAGTATTCTGAAGTAGAAATTATGTTCCTTTTGATCTATACACTCTAACAAGTAACAAAAAGCGTGCTGGGGTGCAAACGGTGCTATTATGGTATGCTAGTTCATCTTATCTTATATTTTATTTTGGGTAAATCTCATCTTTTACATGTTTTTCCTCCTTAGTCTTACTTCTTTGTTTTCTGAGTTCACACCCTATTCATCAAATTTGGTATTGAGCCATGAAAGCATAATATCATGTCATATACCATAGCATTAGCAGGTCACCATATCAAAGCTTGTTTATCAAAGCTCATCCCCACAGGACTTGGATGTGAATTTATTTTGTTTCATCTATATAATCTCTCAAGCAGTACGATTTTAAGCAGCAAGGACACTATCACAGAAGTCAGCATCTGAAACAGCCCCCATCAGTCTAGCAGAAAGTTAAATGGCTTATACAAAAAATGGGAGAGCCGGTTCCCTACGATGACATGGACACAGGAATTCAACAGAACGAAATTTTGAAGAACTCATGTCTGTTGTATTTGACCCTCTACAGAGCCTGCCAAATGCGGGATCCTTGTGCACTAGGTACTACTTCTTTAATTTTAGGTATGGCACTTCTATAATATATGAAAAAGCAGCTTACTGTCCAGGACTTCCTCGGATAGGAGCACCAAAAGTGAACCCATAAAGACAAAAAAGGGAAGAAAAAAAAATCTGTACATAGAGTTATAGCAATACTTTTCCTCCTAAAGCTGAGTAAATTGTGCAAATAGAATTCTGCTGAACTTAAGAGACAATTTGATTTCCATTCTTGGTCTCTAAAGTTATAAATATAGCTTAACATCAGTAGGAGAATAGTATTGCAGATGCCATTTCTAAATGTCAAAGAGGAAAAAGTGAGAATCTACAAATTAATATATTAAAAAAGGTGCATGTTGGAGAAAGGAAAAAAAAAAGAGGAGGAAGGTGGGGCAGCATATAAGCTATACGTAAACAAATACGGTACCAAGTAATGATAACGGAATCAATGATCTAACTAAGATGAGAATGAAAAGTTTCATAGGGATGACCTGTAAAGTGGCATCTGGTCCTTGAGTCCACCAACTAGCACAAGCATCAAATTGGTGGGTAATAAAATCATTATTCCTAACCTACATTCAGAAATTCAAAAAGTGGTGAACAGTTAGTTGACATATTCGAGTCAATGTCTACAAGCACATATAAGGTAAAGATACACCAAGAAGAAACAGCAAAAAGCAGAAAGAAGATAATAGAAGTTCAAAAGGAATTTAGCAACTAGAGGTTCACTGAAACCAGATCTTCATACATTACAAATAAATTAGTGGTCAATAAGCAATCCCAAGAACTGAAAAATGTGTGATCTGATAGTACTAAAAGCTTGTAGTCAGAGAAAACAAAAGATGAAAAATACAAACCTTATGAACAGCAAATTTCTCACCACATCGGGAATCTATTACTGTCACAAATTCTTCAGGAATGAGTTTGTGCTGAGTAAATGGCCACCAAAAAATATCCCCTGCCTTCTTTGGCATTTCGCGTAACCTCTCGAGTCTTTCTGAATGAGCTGATAGCATTATATTTTTCAGTGCATAAAACACACTCTGAGATTCATCAAACCATTCCATGAGGTTGTCTGATGGATCTTGTGGAATAGGAGGAAGCACAAGCACAGGCACCCTAGGAGGACCCAAAGGAAAGAAAGAAACCACAAACACAAATAGTAAGGACACAGTGACAGTAGCTGTTTCAAAAGAAGCACATAGAACAGGCCAAGCATCAACTCTATTTTAATTCACAAATATAATAATCAGTAGCCAAAAGTATTTGTTAAAGAAAATATCAAAACTAGTCAGTTACCTGTTCTGCAGATAAGAAGACAAGGGAATCTCGTTTACCAGCCCATGATCTTCAAAAATAACAGCAACAACATCATATCCGCGAAGTTTTAGGCTCTCGTATGCTGAAACAGTCCCAGATATACCACCCAACCTGCCATCCCCCACAAGAATAGCAGGCAACCTGAAAGGCCTGTTATATCGGAAGAGTGTAAGCATGATTATAAAAGAGTTGCAAATGGTAACACTTATCATAGCTCTAGAAACACGTCACTGAAATGTAAAATTGGACACTAATGATATGTATCCGTGAGGACATATTGCTGGAGAGTTGATGGTACAGACTCTTTAAGTTGTGAATCATAAAGATGACAAGCCCAGAACCTGCATATTCTTGTCCCTACTCACTTTTCTGGGGTTGCATGTTGTTCCTCAAGTTCAAGTTCTTGAACCTTGAGTAAGGTTTCCCCAATTTTTCTTCAACTTGATGTGCCACCTGAACTACTTCCTTGGTAGTATCCAATCTACTGGCAGAAAGTATGAAACAAATGCATATGTAAAGGTTTGCCAGCATAAGCCAGTAACAGTTTACCAGTAGTATCCCAGGATAAGCCAAGAAAGGTTTACCATTAGCATCCCTTATCACCTCACCATACACTGCTGCTGCATCTACCAAAGCCCACTCACAGTACAAAGCCACCGTATGACTGGGTGGCTTATTTCATGAGCAGGATGGATTAACATCATAAATTAACTCAAACAAGTCACAGTGGTTTTGGCTTTTTTCCCCATGAATCAACCATGAGCTTTTCCGGTGATCCTCCGGTGATGTCTCCTTCCCTTTCTCCGTTACCCCTCTCTCCCCCACCTTCGCCTGTCTCTTCCCCATCAATCAAACCTCCTTTACCACCAGCTAAACCTTGGAATTCTTTTTTCTCTGAACCTTCTCTCCCTATTGGAAATCTTAACCTTCCTTCCCCCAACCACCAAAAATCACCCCCCTCTTGCTCACTGTCCTTCCTCCTCCACTGCTCCCGGTGTCTCCCGCTGGAAAACTGCCATTATTGGCCAATTTCTTGGTCCCGTTCCCCCTTTCAACATCCTTAAAGCTTCCCTTTCCAAACAATGGAAGTCTTCGGGCCTCATGGATGCTTACCTTTTAGATTCTGGTATTTTCCTCTTCAATTTCTCTTCCCCTGACTGTCAAGATCGTGCGCTGGTTGGCTCTCCTTGGTCTGTGGGAAAATCTCAAATTTTTGTCAAGCCTTGGTCTCAATCTTTGCCTCTCCGCAAGGTCGACTTTAACTCTCTTCCCCTGTGGATCAACCTTCCTGGTCTGCCTCTTGAATTCTGGAATTGTGATTGCCTTAGTAGAATCGGCTCTGCTATTGGTACTCCCCTGCGCGCTGATGTCAAGACTCTCAACATGGAGAAGCTCTCGTATGCCAGATTATGTGTGGACTTCCCTGCTACTAAACCTCTTCCTGCTTCGATCTCCATCTCTGATAATAATGGCCTGCTGTATGATCAAGTTATTGTTTATGATTGGTTTCCTTTGCATTGTGATATCTGTCTCTCATTCGGTCACGATAGTGCTTCCTGTTGCTCAACGGACCTCTCTCGGACGATAGACACTGCTGTTCAAGATGTCTCTGCTGCTCCCATTCTTGAGAAAATGCCCCCCATAGCTCCTCCGCGAACCATTGATATCTTGGAAAAGATCACTACTTCGGTTCCCTCTGCTCCATCCACCGCTGTTGAAGAAGCCAGCATTAATGATGATTCAAACCCTTTCATAGTCAAAACTTACCGGCAACTCAGAAGAGGAAACAGGGTGCCTCCGCCGGCGACTTGCGCTGCTCCCAAAGCCATGAAAAGTTCTGCTACAACCTGCAAATCCCTGATTCCTGCAAACCCGCATCTCATGACAGGGCCTGCTACTGCTGCCGCTACTACTGAAGCCTCTCCTAGCTTCTGCACCTCGGAGACAGCTCCCAAGGATCCGAAAGTCAAGCTCCGACCTGACCGATCATCGACTGGTATGTCCCGTCCTGGAAAAGTTTCTCAATCTCCCTCCTTTCACGAATCTAATTTTCTTACAAGCTCCGCCTCTACCCAGAATTCCAAAAACCCTCTTTTATCACCTGCTAACCCCCTGTTAGACCAGTGACCCATCATTTCTGGTTCAACCCTATCCAAAACCATCACCTCAAACACCCCTTACCCAATAAAGCCCAATTCCACTTTTCATAAACCCAAAACTTGTCCTGGCCCATCTACCTCTCTTTCCCATTTGCCTCCCATTTTACTTGGACCTTCCCTGACTTCGCCTGGCCCATCAAAAGCCCCCAGCCATATTACCCATAAGCCCATTATTCCCTTAAAACCCACCGCTTCCAACTTACTTCACTTAACCAGTTCCTCTCTTAAGCCCGCCACAGCCATCCGTCCCCTTAACCGATTACACGCCACCAACAAAAGACAGCCCATTGACCTCAACTCCCCCAACCCCCTGTCCTCTGTCACTCAACCCGTAGCCATTGAACCAGACCATTTGCTCACCCCTACGACTAGCTTTCCCATCCATGAACCTTCATCCCCAAACTCCAACTCCTCCATTGACCCAGACCCCTTTGTAACCCCATCTCCCCCCAGCTCCCCCCTGTGTGAGTTTCCAACCTTCAACTCCTTTTCTTTGATTGCCGCTAATTCCCCTCTGTGTTCTTCCCCCAACAGCAACTTAGATGCCCCCTCTCCTTTTGATCCTTATGTCTGAGTTCTTTATCTGGAATGTCAGGGGTCTCAATACCCTGGCCAAGCAAGCTGAGATTAAAAATACAATTAAGACCTCAAAAGTCTCTTTGTGTGCCCTTCTCGAAACCCATGTCCAAGTGAACAATGCTCATCGGATTGCCCAATCTATAGCCCCTTCTTGGTCTTTCATCTCCAACTATTCCGACTCTCCTAATGGTCGTATCTGGATCCTTTGGGACTCCACTGTTTTCCAAATCTCTCTTCTTAGATCCTCCCCTCAACTCATGCATCTCAGCATTCTCTCAAATAACTTGCCCCCTTTTCTCCTCTCCATTGTTTATGGTTTCAACCGAGTTGCTGATCGCGCCCCCCTTTGGGAGGCTATCCATTCTATTTCTTCCTCATCTCCGGAGCTCCCTTGGGGCATCGGAGGGGACTTTAACATCGTCCGTTTTTCTCATAAGCGTGTTGGAGGTTCCTCCCCGATTCCTGCCGCGATGGGAGACTTTAATGCCTGCTTAGATGATTCTGGTATTTCTGACTTTCGTTGGTCCGGCCACCCCCTTAGGTGGCATAATCACCGTTCTGGTCATGCCAGAATCGCCTCAAAGCTTGATCGTTTCCTCTCTAATGCCCCTTGGTTCTCCTCCTTCCCAGCCTCCAATGCCTATTTCTCCAATTTAAATATCTCTGACTACTCCCCTTGTTTTGTCCAACTCGCTTCCCCCTCCTCGATTGGTCCCAAGCCCTTCAAATTCTTCGACATGTGGACTTGAAGTCCTTCTTTCCTCCCCACTGTCATGGAAGCCTGGGCGAAGCCTGTCCATTGTTTCTCCCTTCCCCTCATTGCCTTTGCTCGCAGGCTTCGCAACACTAAGGAAGCCCTTCGCTCCTAGAACTCTTCCACCTTTGAGAATATTTCCTCCAGCCTCTCCACCTGTGGCTCTAATCTCCTTCGGGTCCAATCGCTCCTTCAAAATGATCCCTTCAATCCCTCTCTTGCTGAAGACAAAAGGACCCTTTCCTCTGATCTCTCCTCCCTCCTTTCCTCTGAGGAAAGCTTTCTCCATCAGAAAGCTAGAATCAAATGGCTTGAGCTTGGGGACTCAAATTCTGCTTATTTTCAACGCTCCCTCAAAGCTCGAAATAATCTTAACTCCATTCCCTTCCTCGTCACTAGTAATGGCTCTCGGATCTCTGATCCTGCTAGTATTAAGTAGGAGATTGTTTCCTTCTTTTCAAATCTCCTCTCTCCCCCCTCCATCTCTTCCCGTCCTCCTCTCCCCCCTGGCCTCATCAACAAATTCATTGATCCCTCCATCATCCCCTCCCTCTGTGCTATCCCTTCCTCTGAAGAGATTCTTCTTGCCATCCGATCCCATAAACCCAATAAAGCCCCTGGGCCGGACGGATTCAGCATGGGATTCTTTCTTGCCTCTTAGGATTTCATCAAGAATGACCTTGTTCAGGCCATCCGTAGTTTTTTCTCCAATCCTTCTCAACTCTCCTCCATCAATCAAACTTTCCTTTGCCTCATTCCCAAGAAGCAAGGAGCCTCCTCCCTCTCCGACTTCCGTCCTATCTCCTTTTGTAACCTCATCTACAAATTCATCTTTAAAGTCCTATCGAATAGGCTAAAAAAGACTCTCCCATCTCTTGTTAGCCCAAATCAGTCTGCTTTTATCTCAGGGCGTAGTATTGAGGACAACATCCTCCTCTGTGCGGAAGTTGTCCGTGGCTTCCAAAGATCTGTGCACTCCCCGGCTGCTCTTTTAAAGGTTGATCTTCATAAAGCCTTTGATTCTATTCACTGGGACATCATTAGTGTTGTTCTCTCTTCCATGGGCTTCCCTCTCCCCTTCATTCATTGGATTGAAATCTGTATCTCTACGCCCCGCTTCTCCATTCTCACCAATGGCTCTCCTGCAAGCTTCTTCTCGTCCCGCGTTGGCATTCGCCAAGGCTGCCCTCTCTCCCCCTACCTCTTTACTTTGGCTTTAGAAGTTCTCTCCCGCATCCTTCAATCCAAAACCGGTCAGCTCCTCATCTCTCCCATCTCCAAGTGTAGGTCCCTTAATCTTACCCATCTTGCCTTTGCTGATGATCTTATGATCTTCTCCAAAGCGGATCATCAATCCATTTCTTCCATTCTCTCTGCCCTCTCACTTTTCGAATTCCTCTCTGGCCTTGGTGTCAACCTTGATAAATCCACTTTCTTCCTCTCTAGGGTTTCTGATCAGCTTCGTTCCTCTCTCCTTCTGCTCTCAGGCTTTATGCTTGGATCCTTTCCCGTCGTCTATCTTGGGCTTCCTCTCATCCCTGGCAGGCTTACCCGCCACCATTGCCTTCCAATGCTTGACCATATCCGTAAGAAGCTCCAACTCTGGAAGGGTAAGCTTCTGTCCTTTGCCGGTAGAGTGGTCCTCATTCACTCTGTGCTTCAATCCTCTTATCTCTACTGGTGTGGGATCTATCGTCCATGATATGGAATCCCTATTCTGCGGCTTCCTTTGGAAAGGGTGGGAGGCCACCCATTTCATCCATCCTGTCTGTTGGTCAACCATTTGCCACCCAACCTTTGAGGGAGGCCTTGGCATCCGTAGGATCTCTGATGTCAACCACGCTTGTCTTCTCAAACTCATTTGGAAAATTACCTCAAAGCAAGATTCCATTTGGGTTAATTGGGTTCATTCTCACCTTCTTCGCTCTGACTCCTTCTGGACTTCTCCCTTGCCCTCGAATCCTTCTTGGGTCTGGAGGAAACTCCTCTCCCTTCGTCCTCTAGCTCTCATTGCTATTTCTACCATCATCTCCTCTGGACCTTCCACCTCCTTTTGGCTACACCCGTGGCATTCGATGGGCATTCTCTACACTCATTTTGGTCCCCGTACTGTTTATGACTCCCGAATCCCCAAGATACTCCGTTGTCTGCTTTTATCTTTGATGGCTCCTGGAACCCCGCTCCCCTTCCCCTTCTCACATAGGTTTGGGATACTCTTCCCCCTATCGTTAGCTTTGCCCACGACCTCACTATTTGGCTCCCTTCCCCCACCAAAATCTTTTCCACCTCCTCTGCATGGCATCACCTTCATACTCATAACCCCAAACCCCCCTGGGTTTCCTTGGTTTGGTTCAAAGGCTTCATCCCTCGCCACTCCCTTACCCTTTGGAGAGTTCTCAACCAAGCTATCCCCACCCAATCTTTCCTCATTAGCCGCCATATCCCAGTCAACCCCAACTGCATCCTCTGCTGGAACGACTTGGAAAACATTGATCACCTCTTCTTCTCTTGCCCTTCCTCTAGATCTATCTGGAGAAAAGCCCTTGCTTCTATTTGGTCCCGTTCGAGGCGCTCCTATGGGTTTGCGCGTGATTGGTCTTGGATGGTGAGAAACTTTTCAGGCTCTTCCATTTGTGATCGGATTGGTAAGCTTGTTTTCTGTGCCTTTATTCACCACATTTGGTGGGAGCATAATCTCAGGAGATGGACGTCCAAATCTCGCTCTATTGACTTGATTTGGAAAGCCATCTATTTTGATGTTTCCTCTAAGCTATTAGCTACCCCCCATCCCCCTATTGATGATACCCCAAGGAACAGATTCATTGTTGTCTCCTGGGGTCTCAGCTCTTCTTTTCGGCCTTGTATCGTTGTTTCCGTTCTTTTAACATACTTATTTATTCATCCAAAAAAAAAAAAAAAAAAGTTGGAGTCTAGACAAAATAACTAACCTACTACCCATGCAAGCAAATGAAAGATTCAATTTTGGCTTTAAATATGTGAACAAAAGATGAACCTACATCATATTTCCCAATTAATGCTTAATAACACCATCATATAACACAATGGAAGACTTAAATAATCATAATCGACATCAGGTTAAATAAATCCAACATCTAAATATGCTGGTATAGAGAAGTTAAATAAATCTTCATACATCCATATCCATAAATCTCAAACTTGCCAAATCATCTAAGTTTAAATCCAAATCCAAATTCATTAAAATCTTGAAATGATTTGATATATCATAACATTCATCTCACTGGGCAGTCTGCTGCCAGGGTAAATTTCTATACCCGAACTTGGTTATGAGAGAAGGCATAATTCGAAGATTTGAGAATTTGAATTTGAACTAAAATGATTTGTTAATTTTGAAATTAAGGACATCACTTTTAGATGTGGTGTCACCAGACAAAATAAGCAATGCACGACACTGGCCCAAGTGTGGTGATAAGTGCTCAAGAGTTAGCTAGGGTGTCCTCTATAAGCGACGCTTTCCATCGACACCTGAATGCAGCGATGAGTAGGCAAGGGTTCTCACGCCATGGACAAGTGCAGGTAAAGAAGCTAGTCCAAAAACGTAGGAATAGATTGGAATCTTGGAACATAGGATCTTAAACAGGCAAAAGCTTAGAATTGATAGATGTTATGAGAAAAAAAAATGATTAATATAGCTTGCATTTAGGAGACTAGATGGAAGGTAAAAAAGCTAAAGAGTTGGATGACTTTAAACTTTGGTATACTGTGGATAAACTAATAAAAATGGAATAGTTATAATAGTGGATAAAGACTTTAAGAATGATGTGGTAAATGTTAAAAGAGTAGGTGATAGGATTATTGCTATCAAACATGGTGCAAATTTCGGTCAACCCAAGCAAAAATCGAAATCTCCAGGTTTCAACTAAAATTTCAGTTGAAACCTGGTATTTGTTTCTTTTAATTTCAACCCTACATTTCGGGTCTTATATAACCTCCATTTCATCTGATTTTTTGCCTCCTCCCTATTTAAAGCATAATAAACACAATAGAACTAGTATTTTGCCAAAAAAAACTACTAAAAATTTATTATGTAGGTATACTAACAAATGACTAGTTCTGACAAATACAAATTATATTGCATACAGGCATAGAATCATTAGAATATCTGAATTGTTTGATAGAATGATTACATATACAACAAGTCAACAAAATACAATGACAAACTAGATCAAGTGATGGTGTCTCATATATATTAAGTTGAAGCCCATATATTTTGTATACATAAATTTAAAAAATAATTTTTAAAATCAGAAATTTTAAAAAAAAAAATAGTAGCAAATAATAGAAAAATAAGTTTAACAACACCAAATCATAGATCATCGTCCTAGACTAAACATATATTAATTTCAAGGCAATACAAGATCATTTAAAGCATAAACAAAACAAAAATTGAAAAAAAAAAAAGGGGAAGTTTGGAACTGTGGGGCATGGCTCATGCTTCACATTCTATTGCCGATTTGCCACTAAAGTTTTTTTTGTAGCTAGTGTGCCTTAAGAGGTGTTTGGAGGAAAAAGAAGAGTAAAAGAGGTGTTTGAAGGCAAAGGAGTCGTGGAAATTAGGCGAAAATGGGATAGAAATCAACAAAAACAAAGAAAAATAAGTTGGAGTATCAAAACTTGCGACATTTAGGTCGAAAACTGCGAAGTTTAAGTTGACTCCCAAAAATGCTGACTTCGATTGAAATTTTGACCATTTTGATCGAAATTTATTCCATGCTATCAAAGCTTGTAATGGAGAAAGATATTGTAAATATAATTTATGCATATGCAACTCAAGTAGGATTGGATGAAAGTCTGAACTTAGAATTTTGGAAAAATATGGATGGATTAATGCAAGGAATTCATCAAAGAGAAAATATTATTACAGGGGGTGATCTAAATGGACATACAAAAAAGATCAAAAAGGCTATGACAGTGTACATGGAGGTTATGATTTTGGAGATTGGAATGAAGAAGGGATCTCAATTTCAGATTTTGATGTTGCTTTTAATCTATCTATTGTAAATACTTACTTTAAAAAAAGGGAAGAGCATTTAATTACCTTTAAAAGTGGACATCATAGAAGCCAAATAGATTTCATCTTAACTAGAAGGACTGATAGATTATTGTGCCAGGGTTGCAAGGTGATACCAAGGGAAAGCTTAACTACACAATATAGACTTATGGCCTTGTATATGTGCCTAACATCAAAAACTCATAAAAGGTGCAAGGTTAACTATCCTATGATAAGATGGTGGAACTTGAAAAGAGAGTACTTGAAATCCTTCGCTAATGAAGTAGTCAAACAAGGAAAAGTGGGATTTTGAGGGAGACACTAATGCGATGTGGAATGAAATGGCCATGTGTATCAAGAAAGTGGCTAAAGATATCCTAGATGAATCAAAAGGAAAAGTCCATTCTTATAGAAAGACTTGGTGGTGAGATAGTGAGGTTTAAGCTATCATTAAGAATAAGAGAGCTAGTTTTAAGACTTGGCAAAGGACTAAGGACATTGAGGATCTTCAAAGGTATAGATTGGCTAGAAATGAAGCTAAGAAAATTGAGGAAAAGCAAAGGAGAAGTATGAAGAGTTATATAATAAATTGGGACTAAGGAAGGGGAAAAATCTATTTATAAGATAGCTAAAACAAGGGATACAAAGAGTAGAGATCTTGACCATGTTAGATGTATTAAAAGTAGAGATGGTAAAGTACTAGCATGTGATGAGGACATTAAGAAAAAATGGGAAATCTATTTTTCTAGTATGCTAAACGAGCATACTTCAAGCACCTGTGATTTGAACGATTACACCATTCACCAAAGCACCAATTTTAAAACATATATGCAGAGAATTTTGATGTTTGAAGTAAAAGAAGCACCAAGGGAAATAAAACTAGGCAAGACACAAGGTCCTAATTTTTTTCCAATAGAAGTATGGAAGAGCTTGAGAACCCACGGGCTAGTTTGGTTGACTAAGTTGTTTCATAAGATTACGAGTATAGGGAAAATGCCAGATGAATGGAGGAGAAGCATCGAGGTTACAATTTACAAAAATAAAGGAGATACTCAAAGCCGTAATAACTATAGATGCATTAAACTGATGAGTCATACTATTAAATTATGGGAGAGAGTAATTGAAACTCGATTGAGAAACTTAACCTCAATTACAGAGAACCAATTTGGGTTTATGCTAGGAAGATCTACGATAGAGACTATTTACTTAATTAGGAGACTTCTTATGAAAAGGTATAGAAAGTGTAAGAAAGACCTTTATATGGTATTATTGACCTAGAAAAAGCTTACGATAGAGTTCCTAGAGCGTTAATTTGGCAAGTACTAAAGAAAAGAAGGGTCGCAAGTAAATACGTGGACATAATTAAGGATATGTATAATGTTTCAGTGACAAGTGTAAAAACAGTGAGGGGACAAAATAATGAATTCCCAATTACAGTTGGGCTACATTAAGGATCAACTTTAAGCCCATATCTATTTGCACTTATAATCGATGAATTAACCAAAAACATTCCAGCGAGGTTCCTTAATGTATGCCTTTTGCTAATGATATTGTGTTGATATATGAGACTCAAGTAGGATTAATACCAAGTTAGAATCATGGAGAGTAGCTTTGAAATCAAAAGGCTTTAAATTAAGTAGAATGAAGACAGAATATTTAGTTTGTAACTTTAGTCATGATCGGGCAGAGAATAAGGTAGTGAAACCTGACGACAAAGAGATTCCTCAAAGTGATTGTTTTAGGTAATTGGTTCAATCATTAATAAAAGAGGTGATATAGAGGATGATGTTTCCCAAATAATCAAAATAGGATGGATGAAGTGGAGAGGTGTGTCCAAGTCTTGTGTGATCGACATATTCCATTAAAACTTAAAGAAAAATTCTATAGGACCGTTGTTTAACCAGCTATAATGTATAATGTGAAGTGTTAGATTGTTAAAAAGAAGGGATAATTACTGTTGCCCCCCTGTACTTTGATTTTATTACTAATAAAACCCTGTTCTTTACAAAATTACTGTTGCCCCCCTTCCTTATAACGGTGTTAAGTAGCCGTTAAGTTTGAATATGTAATGTCCACTTTGTCCTTCATTAAAATTAAGAAATCAAAAGACGATACTACCCCATTTATAAAAACTAGATTAAATGTCAATTTTACCCTAACTTCATTTATTTTGAATTAAAAAAATATTGGTTTTCCACCTTCACTAAACATATTTATTTTGAATTAAAGAAATTGACAAAATTCAAATTCGATTTTGGTTTCCCACCTTCTCCTCTAGCATACGTAGGGAAGGAATCTTACCAGAGAAGGAATTAACGAAGTAGGTGATATTCAGTTTCCAAATTTGAGTTGAATTCTATCTTCCCTCCTCTTCGGTTTCTATTTTAATTTTATTCAATTATTATTTCTTTATTTTGGTGTTTTTTTTGAGTAAAACAGATTATGATTATTTTTTTCTCTACAATTAATTAAGGGTATTACTGTAACTTGACAAAAGGGTAAATAAGTAAAGAGATAAGTAAAAGGGTATTTTGGGATTTTTAAAAAATTTGGAGATGCCACATCATCAATAAACTAACGGAACTTAACAGTAGGGGGCATTAGTAATTATAGACAAAGTTAAAGGTTGGATTAGTAATTTTATAAAATACAGGGGATACATTAGTAATAAAATCAAAGTACAGGGGGGCAATAGTAATTATCCCTAAAAAGAATCATATAGATAAACTCAATGTAGCATAAATGAAGATGCTAAAATGGATGAGTAGCAAAACTATGATGAATAAAAAAAAGGAAGGATCATATTAGAGTTGATCTACAAGTTGCTCCCATAAGTGATAAGCTACGAGAAAGCTGTTTGCAGTGGCACGGCCACCTTCAAAAGAGTCCTATAAATGCCCTTGTTCGGAGAAGTAATATAATCCAAATTGAATGAACCAAAAGGGCTAGGGTAAGATAACCGTAAAAGAAGTGGTGAGAAAAGATACATAGCTTAGGCCTTGTATCTAACATGGCTCAAACATAACTAATTGGAGGGCAATAGTCCATGTAGTCGACCCCATTTAGTTGGGAAAAGGCTTATTGTTGTTGTTGTTGTATGCGGTGTCACCAGAATTTTAAGCATAGGACTTATGGATCCATTTTAACGTGATGTAATTTTGATTATTTAAGTTTTCCACTGCTTTATGACAGTATTATTGAGGACTAATTGGAGAATATAATTTAAGGTTCATTTTTTGTTTCATATATCAAAAAACCCACCAATTTTGTCGATTCTTGATGACCCTTAAAGCTGAGGCCAGTTTGGGGGTGTTTACACATAAAATAATTAGACTACTTCCAACTCTTGTTGAACCAAGAACCCAGGTTTGAGCAGACCCATCTGGGCTTGGATTTCTATAGTTGGTCATATTTGTCCAAACAAGTGCTACTGGATCACCCCTACTCAGATGCCAACATTTTGCCCAATTAGAGTTGGCCAAGTGGAAGAACAAGACAATAAAATGTGCAGGACCGCCAAGAGGGAACACATGACTACCAAGCACCAAGTGGGGTTCATCAACCTACATGGGAGCATGGAAGAAAATTCGATCGAAATGGTCGAAATTTCGATCGAAATGCCTGCAAAAATCCAACTCGAAACGAAATACAGTAGTAGGCACGAAAAGTATCCATTTCGTTTGGTATCGACCGAAATTTCGGTCGATACGAGTTGATATTTCGGCCCGATACCATATCGGGCCGAAACGACACTTGCATAGGCTTTAAAATACCCAAAATCGAGCTCATTTTCGACCTACCGTCAGTTTCGACTGTTTCGAGCGATATCGCCCTGGAGATTCCGGCCTGATTTTGCAATTTTTGCTGATTTCTCTTGCTTTCATCTCATTCTAAACCTAATTTCTAGTATTCCATTTCCTTCAAACACTTGATTTGCTCCTCCATTTGTGCATTTTCTCAAATCTTGCAAGGTGAGTAACCAACTTCCTCATTTTTTTATTTTTGTTTCATTTGTGCCTTAAATCATGTTAGATTGCTTCCAAATTTATATATGTTTACTTTAGAGTGATGATCTATGAATTTGTAGTGTCAAAATTATTTTTTGATTCTTCCTACTATTTTTTTTTTTCTGATTAAAAAATTATTTACTAAATTATGTATATTCTTAAAATGTTTATGTATAGTACATGTATAAGCTTCAAATGAATGTATGTGAGAGTTGAGACACCATATTTCTGTGATGGTGTTGAATTAATTTTTTTCTTCTGTTAATTATGTAATTTTACTGTATTTAATATATATTTAAATAATTAAAAATATATATTTAAATATTAAAAAAATAATTAATTTCTGTCTTAAATTTAAAAATAGGAGAGTATTAGTGGAAGCATGTATGCAATTTTTTGAGCATGTTGTGGATATTTTTAAGATAGTTAGTGTGTATT